>NC_084582.2:21452500-21550000 GCF_033978685.3 Nerophis lumbriciformis
GTGCTTCTGTTTGGCCTTCGCTCATAAAAAAGTTGTATCTTGCCTAATGGATTTGTTTGCTAATCATATACAAGCGGTCTCGAAAGTATTCGCCGCGCGAGTGAGAATGGAGATCCGCCACCACAGGCCCAGGGAGTGTTCATTACCACAGTATGCAGAAAAACCTCCAGAAGCATGCAACCAAACCTTTATCACTTCATTAAGTGTTAAGAAAACACTGCTTAGACACACTTTTTGGTTGTTAGGCAACACTTTGAACCAGGAAGGCAACGTGTGGCCTAAATGAATATGTATACAATGTAAAATAGTTGACTGATGTTGTTATTTTTATATATACATATATATATGTATATATATATATGTATATATATATATATATATATATATATATATATATATATATATATATATATATATATATATATATATATATATATATATATATATATATATATATATGTGTATATATGCATATATATATATATATATATATATATATATATATATATATATATATATATAAGCACAGTACTGTTTGTTTTGATGTACTGGAAGGTTATAGTTTTTATGTGTTGTTACCTCTTAACAGCAGATATTGCAATTTACTTTACTTGACACTTTGAAACTTTACAATAAAGTAGTGAATTTAAAAGTACATGGGTTCAGTTTTTTTATTTTATCGTATTTAAGTATCAACAATTGTGGAAATTAGGTATCAAATCCACTATTGAAATTCTGGCATCATGACAACCCTACTTTTTACTGTGGCAGGTTAGCATTACTGCATGTAGGGGGGAGGTGGTCTAAAATCCATATTGCTGTTTATTATAAGGGTGTCCAGAACCAGTATTGATATCGAATATCAGTACCGTATTGTATGTGCTTGCATGTAAAATGTGTGGACAGCCAGTTAACACATAAATGTCCTCCAATAAGCACACAAGGTTGGTCTTTTCTTGTATTTTAGTCAAGTTATTTACAAAAGGTAAACATGGTAGGCTATAGGCTACTAGTTACAACAGCTCCACAACAGCCAAGCACACAATAGCACACAAGCTAGACATACAGTGCATCCGGAAAATATTCACAGCACTTCACTTTTTCCACATTTTGTTATGTTACAGCCTTATTTCAATTTTTGTCCTCAAAATTCTACAGACAATACCCCACCATAATGACTCTGTGGATTTTTTTTAAATTTTGCAAATGTATTAAAAATAAAATCTAAAAAAATCACATGTACATAGGTATTCACAGCCTTTGCTCAATATTTGGTTGATAAACTTTTCCTTTGGCAGCAATTACCGCCTCAGGTCTTTTTGAATACGATGTCACAAGCTTGGGACACCTATCTTTGGGCAGTTTCACCCATTCCTCTTTGCAGCACCTCTCAAGCTTTATCAAGTTGAATGGGACGCGTTGGTGCATAAACAAAGTATTGAGCAAATTCTGACGTTAACGTGATTTTTGTTTTTTATTTTTCAAAATTTCCAATTTAAAAAAAACAATTAAAAAGTAATTGTCATTATGGGTTATTGTTTTCTTCATTTTGAGGACAGAAATGAATTAATTCCATTTTGGAATAAGATAATAATAATCTTGTCTGCTTTAACATAACAAAATGTGCAAAAACCGCTGTGAATACTTTTCGGATGCACTGTACGCAATAGGTATTTTTGTATTTTTTGCAGTCTAAAACATGACATTTGTCAATATAAACAAGCATTAAATAATTATATTTGCATATCATCAGTCGTTGCATATCATGTCATCAACATGCTTGTCTCGATAGGGTGATAGAATAAAAATGTCCATCCATCCATCAATCCATCCATCCATCCATCCATCTTCTTCCGCTTATCAAAGGTCGGGTAGCAGCCTAAGCAGAGAAGCCCAGACTTTCCTTTCCCCAACTACTTTGTCCAGCTCCCGAGGCGTTCCCAAGCTAGCTAGGAGACATAATCTTCCCAACATGTCCTGGGTCTTCCCCATGACCTTCCACTGGCCCGACGAGCCCTAAGCACCTCCTCAGGGAGGCGTCTGGTTGGCATCCTGACCAGATGCCCTAACCACCTTATTTGGCTCCTCTCGATGTGGAGGAGCAGCGGCTCTCCTTCAAGCTCCTCCCGAATGACAGAGCTTCTCACCCTATCTCTAAGGGAGGAATTCATTTTGGCTGCTTTATACCCGTGATCTTGTCCTTTCGGTCACAACCCAAAGCTCAGGACCATAGGTGAGGATAAGAACATAGATCGACCATTAAATTGAGAGCTTTGCCTTTCGGCTTAGGTCTTTCTTCACCACGACAAATCGATTCAAGCTCGCATAACTGCAGATGCCGCACCATTCTGCCTGACGATCTACCGACCCACTCTTCCCTCACTCCTGAACAAGACTCTGAGGTACTTGAACTCCTCCATTTGGGGAAAGATCTCCTCCCCATGGCACTCCACCCTTTTCCAGGAGAGAACCATGGACTTGGAAGCGCTGATTCTCATCCCAGTTGCTTCACACTCTGCTGCAAACCGTTCCAGTGAGAGCTGAAGATCTAGGCCAGATGACGCCAGCAGGACCACCATCCATCCATCCATCTTCTTCCGCTTATCCGAGGTCGGGTCGCGGGGGCAGCAGCCTAAGCAGGGAAGCGCAGACTTTCCTCTCCCCAGCCACTTCGTCCAGCTCTTCCCGGGGGATCCCGAGGCGTTCCCAGGCCAGCCGGGAGACATAGTCTTCCCAACGTGTCCTGGGTCTTCCCTGTGACCTCCTACCGGTCGGACGTGCCCTAAAAACCTCCCTAGGGAGGTGTTCGGGTGGCATCCTGACCATATGACCGAACCACCTCATCTGGCTCCTCTCGATGTGGAGGAACAGCGGCTTTACTTTGAGCTCCCCCCGGATGGCAGAGCTTCTCACCCTATCTCTAAGGGAGAGCCCCGCCACCCGGCGGAGGAAACTCATTTCGGCCGCTTGTACCCGTGATCTTGTCCTTTCGGTCATAACCCAAAGCTCATGACCATATGTGAGGATGGGAACGTAGATCGACCGGTAAATTGAGAGCTTTGCCTTGCGGCTCAGCTCCTTCTTCACCACAACGGAAGACGCCGCACCGATCTGCCTGTCGATCTCACGATCCACTCTTCCGTCACTCCTGAACAAGACTCCGAGGTACTTGAACTCCTCCACTTGGGGCAGGGTCTCCTCCCCAACCCGGAGATGGCACTCCACACTTTTCCAGGCAAGAACCATGGACTCGGACTTGGAGGTGCTGATTCTCATCCCAGTCGCTTCGCACTCGGCTGCGAACCGATCCAGTGAGAGCTGAAGATCCTGGCCAGGTGAAGCCATCAGGACCACATCATCTGCAAACAGCAGAGACCGAATCCTGCAGCCACCAAACCGGATCCCCTCAACGCTTTGACTGCGCCGACAAATTCTGTCCATAAAAGTTATGAACAGAATCGGTGACAAAGGGCAGCCTTGGCGCAGTCCAACCCTTACTGGAACTGGGTTCGACTTACTGCTGGAAATGCGGACCAAGCTCTGACACTGATCGTACAGGGAGCGGACCGCCACAATCAGACAGTCCGATACCCCATACTCTCTGAGCACTCCCCACAGGACTTCCCGAAGGACACGGTCAAATGCCTTCTTCAAGTCCACAAAGCACATGTAGACTGGTTGTGCAAACTCCCATGCACCCTCGAAGACCTTGCTAAGAGTGTAGAGCTGGTCCACAGTTCCACGACCAGGACGAAAACCACACTGCACCTCCTGAATCCGAGGTATGTCCAGTACACCTGAGTATACCTTCCCGAGAAGGCTGAGGAGTGTGATCCCGCGATAGTTGGAGCACACCCCCCCGGTTCTCCGTCTTAAAGCCCCACTCAAGAATTTTCAGTTTTGGTTGATTTTGGCAGCGCCAGTGGACCAAAGCGTTATTGTTCTGCTTGAAGGAAAACCACATTTCCCAGAAGGACCAGCGCATAGTGTTGTAAATCGTCAGAAACTACTGTCACGTACATACAAACTAATAGGATAATACCACAATGATTCAGTATGACTGATCTTTCCACAGTCGAAAGCTACATATTTTACTCAAACTTTATATTTGCGGTTTGCAGTCATCGCATTGTTTTTTCTTTATACAGTACTTTTGAGTTTGTTGCATGGCTGGCCGTGTCAGTGTGGAATTGCGAACTATCAAGCCGGTGGCTATTTATTGCTACCACGCAAATTTCAGATAGCTAACATCGGCATTATCATTTTCATTTGATCGAAAGATACTTACTAGTAAAGCAGGAACAGAGCCAAGGCAGTATTGGTCTGAAATCTCTCCTCGTCTATGAGATCACACCACCAAGTGAATGGGCCAATGTTGATCCTTGACTGTCCCTTTATCTGGATATATTCGGGTTGTGCCCAGTCGGACCCCATGACGACATCAAGCCCCACCTGTAGGCCTGGCTTGGGACCCTGGAAATCTGGATCTTTGCTTGTTTCTTTTTATATCAAATCTATTCTGATTGCTTCAATTAAGACACCTGCAAAATTTCTATCGTAAGCCAAATTGGTATAATCTCTTTCGTAGATTGTTTATGTTGCGCAATCCTGTGTGCTAGAAGTGTTATAAAAAGTATAATGGCAACGCAAACAATGTCATTGAATTTTTCTTGTTCCTGAATTATTTGAATAATTTCGTGTGTTTGTTTAAAAAAATAGAATTATAATTTATGTTCAGCTTCAGTCATTTGGAAAAGTTAAAAATGGTAATGGGTCCTAGTTTGGTCTATATTGTACTGGAAACATTTATGCTGAGAACCATATAGGGATTTAGACTTAGGCTTCCTTTTTATTGTCATTCAAATTAGAACTTTACAGTACAGATAAGAACAAAATTTTGTTGCATTAGTTCATGGTAGTGCAGGATAAAAAACAACAAGGTGCAGATATAAATAAATAGATTACTGTACAGATCAATATATTGCACTTTTGCATATGCATCCACGTTTATGGATGTATGTTATAATGTCTTTATATTCCAGCGAGTTACCGGTAATCCATTTTTGGGGGGGATTGAGGGGATTATTATGATGCATTCAAGAGTCTTACGGCCTGAGGGAAGAAGCTGTTACAGAACCTGGAGGTTCTGCTTCGGAGGCTGCGGGACCTCTTTCTAGAGTCCAGCAGTGAAAACAGTCCTTGGTGGGGGTGGGAGGGGTCTCTGCAGATTTTGTGAGCCCTGGTCAGGCAGCGGCTTTTTGCGATCTCCTTGATAGGAGGAAGAGGAGTCCTGATGATGTTTTCCGCCGTCCCCACCACTCTCTGGAGAGACTTCCAGTCTGAGAAAAACTGAATGAAAATATTTCACATTTTAATTCATTAAACAAAGTAAACGAAAGTATGCCAAGATATGAAAACAATTCAGTATACCGTATGCTATTATACCGCTGCTAAAACAACAAATCTCATGTTAAACGCTCCTCTTATGCACAGCTGATTTTGGACTGGCTCGCATGTATGGCGTCCCCCAGCAACCCATGACCCCCAGAGTGGTCACCTTGTGGTGAGTGTCTTCTTGACCAATGCGTGTGTCATCTTCTCACTAATGCTCCTTTAATAACTCTGGCTGTCTTTCCTTCCTCAGGTACAGAGCTCCAGAGCTCCTCCTTGGAAGTAAGACTCAAACAACAGCTCTGGACATGTGGTGAGACGCGGACCTCGCTGGTAACGTGCGAGACACACGTTCACTACCTTATGGCGTATTCTTCTCGCACAGGGCTGTGGGTTGTATCCTGGCAGAGCTGCTGGCCCACAAACCCTTACTTCCTGGAACATCTGAGATCCAGCAGGTGGACCTAATAGTCCAGTTACTGGGGACACCGAATGAAAACATTTGGCCGGTGAGAATCGAGCAACTTTGGCAATAGTAAAATCCAACGAGTACCAAATGAAACAAATGTACCGTATTTTCCGGACCATAGGGCGCACCGGATTATAAGGCGCACTGCCAATGAATGGTCTGTTTTTGATCTTTTTTTTATATATAAGGTTTATAAGGCTACCGAATTGTAGGGCGCATTAAAGGAGTCATATTATTTGGGGACGGCGTGGCGAAGTTGGTAGAGTGGCCGTGCCAGCAATCGGAGTTTTGCTGGTTGCTGGTTCAATCCCCACCTTCTACCATCCTAGTCACGTCCGTTGTGTCCTTGGGCAAGACACTTCACCCCTTGCTCCTGATGGCTGCTGGTTAGCGCCTTGCATGGCAGCTCCCACCATCAGTGTGTGAATGTGTGTGTGAATGGGTGAATGTGGTAATACTGTCAAAGTGCTTTGAGTACCTTGAAGGTAGAAAAGCGCTATACAAGTATAACCCATTTATCATTTATTATAATTGTTTTCTAAATGTAAAACACTTCCTTGTGGCCTACTTAGTAATAATAATAATGGATTAGATTTTATATTGTGCTTTTCTATTATTAGATATTCACAGAGAAGTGAGAACCCATCATTCGTTCACACCTGGTGTTGGTAAACTACATAACATGTAATGGTGGTTCTTTGGTCAAAATGTTACATAGATTATGTTTTACAGATCATCTTCAAGGCGCTTTCTGACAGGATGCGCCGTTTTGTGAGCGGTCTTAATTACGTGGCTCACCTTCGTCAGCGTCTTCTCCCCGTCATCTTTGTTGTAGCGGTGTAGCGTGCAAGGATGGGAGTGGAAGAAGTGTCAAAAGATGGAGCTAACTGTTTTAATGACATTCAAACTTTACTTAAATCAATAACGGAGCAGCATCTCCTCACCCGCCGGTAATGTGTCCCGTGAAAAACCGTACCGCCGGAACTTTCTAATAACTAATGTTCCTTAGGTGAATAATGTAAACTTACTACACCGGTGTGTTTTAGCGCTTTCATGGCAGATATAAGTAAGAACTTTACGCTACTTTATATTAGAAATGGCAACAGCGGAGGATGAATGTCCCATAACAAGACTACACTGATACAGAGGCGGACGCGCACAATTTTTCAGGACTAATGCAGATCCTAAATACCGATCAGCAGGTACCAGAAGGTAAGAAAAGTTGCTTTCGCATAATATTGCGAAACAAAACGCCAGATAATATGTCTTACCTTATACACACACCATAATAATACTCGTATGTTGAAGAACAGTACAATCCATCCAGTGGTGCGGCTTCATAGCTTACCAAAGTCATACTAAAACATTTTGATAGATTTTTGAGCGCCGTGTGTAATGTTCTATATTTTCAATGGAACATATAAAATGCTGGTGTTGTTTACTTGAGTCATATTGCAGTCTACACGTATCTCTTATGTTTGACTGCCATCTACTGGTCACACTTATCATTTCACCATGTACCAAATAAAATAGCTTCGAGGTCGGTAAGCAAAACCAGAATTATTCCGTACTTTAGGCACACCGGGTTATAAGGCGCACTTGTAAATTAATTTTAATGGTACTAAAAGAGCTTTTAGGAATGAGCAAGCTTTCTTCCATTTTTGGGAATACATTCAGAGGGTCACATGACTGTGACATGACAACCACTCCTGCATGTTTCCTGCACGTCACTTAGGAACTTGATTTTGCACAACATTTTATGGGATACATTGAAACACTTTTCAAGTGTTGTTGATTTTTCAAGTGTAACAAGAAGCGTTGTTGTGTTACAGGGTTTTACTGCGCTGCCTCTCATTGGTCAGTACAGTTTGAGGAAGCAGCCCTACAACAACCTGAAGAACAAATTCACTTGGCTGTCTGAAGCAGGACACAGACTGCTCAACCTGCTTTTCATGTACAACCCACAGCGAAGGTACACACACACACACACACACAAACACACACACACACACACAAAAAAACACACGCACACAACTTTAGACACCAACGCATCGATACTATTAAAGATTCAAACATCTTTTTCATATTCAGCAGTAACAATATTGTTTATTTTATTATTTATGCTGAATGTTTTCTGTTCTTTACTCTTTACTTTATTTTCTGTTGGGGGGGGTGTGATGATTAACGTGGACCCCGAGACTTAAACAAGTTGAAAAACTTATTGGGGCGTTACCATTTAGTGGTCAATTGTACGGAATATGTACTGTACTGTGCAATCTACTAATAAAAGTCTCAATCAATCAATCAAAAAAAGCACTTTATATGTAGAAAAGTTTTGTTAAGAAACCATTCTGAGCCTTATCTTATTTAGTTTTTATTTGATATATGTTGACCACATTAACCCTGGCAATGGACCCTGTGTGTATTTGTATGTTATGCCATTGTTTACAAATTTGGTAAATAAATAGCCAACAAATGTATATTTTGTTGTTTTCTTACTGTACCGCAATGAACCGAACCGTGACCTCTAAACCAAGGTATGTACCGAACCGAAAATGTTGTGTACCGTTACAACCCTAGTATATACATATTGTATTTTCGGACTATAAGTCGCAGTTTTTTTCATAGTTTGGCCGGGCTCCAGTGCGACTTATATATGTTTTTTTCCTTCTTTATTACGGTATGCATTTTTGGCAGATGCGACTTATACTCAGGTGCGACTTATACTCCAAAAAATACGGTATATGTATGTATATATATATATAGGTGTATATATATATATATATATGTGTATATATTAGGGGTGTAACGGTACACAAACATTTCGGTTCGGTACATACCTCGGTTTAGAGGTCACGGTTCGGTTCATTTTCGGTACAGTAAGAAAACAACAAAATATAAATTTTTTGGTTATTTATTCATCAAATTTGTAAACAATGGCTTTATCCTTTTAACTTTAGGAACACTATAATAATTCTGCCCAAAAATAGAAATAGCTCTGTGTGTGATGGATGTGAGTCACCACTAGGCTTGTCAAAACGTGGTCCTTGGGTTGTGTTTTCCCGGAATGCAAAGGAAAGTTGGCGCGGGCAAGGTGGGAATGTGAGTACATTTTTATTTTATCACTAACAAACTACAAAAAGGGGTACAAACAAAAGGCGCGCTCACATGCGGAGATAAACTTGGCTAAGAAAACAAAAACTAGGACAAAGGCAAAACTATGGACGTGAAACTAATAAACACTTACTGTGACAAGAGCAAAACAAAAACTTATGTGGCATGGCATGAAGCAAACACTATGGAATAAGCAGGGCATGATAATGACAGAGGTAAACAGAGTTAGAAAGGATAATGTCACCAGGACGAACAACAGAAACAGACAGGCTTAAATAGCAGTGACATGATCAGTGAAAACAGGTGCGTGACATTACAGGTGAAAACTAAGAGAGTGAAACCAGGAACTAAAAAGCGTCCAACAAACAAACAGCACATGGCCAAACAAAAACATGATCAACACAGACATGACAAGGCTGATCAGTGCAACATCAGGCAATCATGACTGCTAAGCATAACAATAACATACATATACACACAGGGTCCATTGCCAGGGTTAATGTGGTCAACATATATAAAATAAAAACTAAATAAGATAAGGCTCAGAATGGTTTCTTAACAAAACCTTTCTACATATAAAGTGCTTTTTTTGATTGATTGATTGAGACTTTTATTAGTAGATTGCACAGTACAGTACATATTCCGTACAATTGACCACTAAATTGTAACACCCGAATACGTTTTTCAACTTGTTTAAGTCGGGGTCCACGTTAATGAACATTAAACTGCCTCAAGTTGTTGCTCAGATGAAATAAAATGACAAAACTTTTCTTCTACGTATAAAAAGTGCAACATTAAACAGTTTCGAGTCAACTCAGCCTCAGATTAACTTTTCTTTCCCCCCCCAGCCTGGCTAACTTGGCAGTAAGAGGATATATGGGCTCATTGTAATCCTTGCATCATACAAACACCACTAACGACACACTCGTACTGTATAGTAGTATTATACACTGTATAGTACTACTATCTGCTGTCTGTAAGTAAGCTCTATTGCTAAACGAGAAATACAAATTACGAACATATTAGAACAATCACTTACTGTACATTGTCTGCTGTCACTGGGATGCTGACTGATAGGATGTTTATATCTTCACGTTTAGATGAAGAATTAATCATAATCCTCACACAGGTGAAAAAGTAAAAAAGGTGACGCAAACGATCGTCTTTTCGTGTCTTTCCTGCGATCTCCGGGTCGAAGTTGAATGTCAAAAGTTGACCAAATTCTCGGTTTATGGCCACAAACTTCTACTATACAAGTGAGAGGCATGATTTATTATCTCAAATCAACTTTTACCAACTCAGAGGCGATGCAGCAGCTCACCGGCTTAGTATGTCATAGCTGCATGAGCGAGTTACCCCTGATTACGGCACCGCTAAAAGTAGTTCCTCAGCATTAGCGCTTAAATGAGCAATGTTGCTCATTCTTGGTTAATATAACAGACTTTACAACACACTTGTGTGATCACTGTCATCTTTTTTCTTGGTGTGCTATACGGATGTTAGTGTTTTTTGTTTTATTTAATCTTTTATCCTTACATATTAGTGCGTAGTATGTAGTACTTGATTTTTTTTTTGCAATTTTTTTGTTTTTCATGACGTTTTACTTCTGTTACTGCATGTAAAAACCTGCACTACAACAACGTAATTTCCCCATTTTTGGATAAATAAAAGTCTATCCTATCCTAATATGCAGGTTATGACATGTACCGGTAAATGGAGTATTGTTGTAAGCTTTTTAGAGGGCGCAATAGATGACTCCATTAGCTTCATTGTCAGCCTCGTACTTACTGTATACTACAAAAGCCAAAACCAGTGAAGTTGGCATGTTGTGTAAATCGTAAATAAAAACAGAATACAATGATTTGCAAATCCTTGTCAACTTATATTCAATTGAATAGACTGCAAAGACAAGATACTTAACGTTCCAACTGGAAAACTTTATTTTTTGCAAATATTAGCTCATTTGGAAGTTGATGCCTGCAACATGTTTCAAAAAAGCTGGCACAAGTGGCAAAAAAGACTGAGAAAGTTGAGGAATGCTCATGAAAAAAGTTCAGAGAATCTGGAGAAATCACTGCACGTAAGCGATGATATTACGGACCTTCAATCGCTCAGGCGGTACTGCATCAAAAAGCAACATCAGTGTGTAAAGGATATCACCACATGGGCCCAGGAACACTTCAGAAAACCACTGTCAGTAACTACAGTTGGTCGCTACATCTGTAAGTGCAAGTTAAAACTCTACTATGCAAAGCGAAAGCCATTTATCAACCACACCCGGAAATGCCGCCGGCTTCGCTGGGCCCGAGCTCATCTAAGATGGACTGATGCAAAGTGTAAAAGTGTTCTGTGGTCTGATGAGTCCAAATTTCAAATTGTTTTTGGAAACTGTGGACATCGTGTCCTCCGGACCAAAGAGAAAAAGAACCATCCGGATTGTTATCGGCAAAAATTTCAAAAGCCAGCATCTGTGACGGTATGGGGGTGTATTAGTGCCCAAGGCATGGGTAACTTACACATCTGTGAAGGCACCATTTGGAGCAAAATATGTTGCCATCCAAGCGACGTTATCATGGACGCCCCTGCTTATAATGCCAAGCCACATGTTACAACAGCGTGGCTTCATAGTAAAAGAGTGTGGGTACTAGACTGGCCTGCCTGTAGTCCAGACCTGTCTCCCGTTGAAAATGTGTGGTGCAATATGAAGCGTAAAATACCACAACCACAAGTTAAGCTGTACATCAAGCAAGAATGGGAAATAATTCCACCTGAAAAGCTTCAAAAATTGGTCTCCTCAGTTCCCAAACGTTTACTGAGTGTTGTTAAAAGGAAAGGCCATGTAACACAGTGGTAAAAATGCCCCTGTGCCAACTTTTTTGCAATGTGTTGCTGCTATTAAATTCTAAGTTAATAATTATTTGCAAAAAAACAAGTTTCTCAGTTGGAACATTAAATATCTTGTCTTTGCAGTCTATTCAATTGAATATAAGTTGAAAAGAATTTGCAAATCATTGTATTCTGATTTTATTTACCATTAACACAACGTGCCAACTTCACTGCTTTTGGGTTTTGTACAACTTAGAATGTTTTTTTTTAAAGGAAAAACGTGTGTTCTTGTCTTCCACAGGGATTATGAATGATGTGAAAAATTCCCAAAAATGTGTAGTTCCCTTTCTTGGATCTCCACTGGCGTATATGTAGGGCGGTATAGCTCGGTTGGTAGAGTGGCCGTGCCAGCAACTTGAGGGTTGCAGGTTCGATCCCCGCTTCCGCCATCCTAGTCACTGCCGTTGTGTCCTTGGGCAAGACACTTTACCCACCTGCTCCCAGTGCCACCCACACTGGTTTAAATGTAACTTAGATATTGGGTTTCACTATGTAAAGCGCTTTGAGTCACTTGAGAAAAAGCGCTATATAAATGTAATTCACAATTCACTTCACACACTGTGTTTTCTGTAAAAGAGTCACGTTGACCACGTGAAGAACAGTTGTGTAAAGTTCTCCTCCAGGGATCCAAGTAGCGTCCGCAGACTGAGAGACGCGATGAACTCAAACCAAATCTTTCAGCTCGTTGCCCAGCACGACTCTTAAGTGTTGCCTGGAATTTACAGTCTGAAGTCCGTCTTGAAGTTCTCCCGCAGTGTTAAAGGTTCATGTGAGCTTGAAGGTGCTAAATAACGCTAGCAAGCTTCCTTGTCAATGTTTTTGAAGTGGTTGCCAAGCAACTAAGTGTCTTTTGTCACATGGTTGCTGCTGCAACAGCACCAAGGTTCCATTCTTGGACCCATCAGAGTTGTAAAATAAACGAAAAGGAGGAAGTTGAAAGCCAAACAAACCTAAAGTCTTTTTTGTCCAGAGCTTCTGCCAAAGATTGTTTGGAGAGTTCCTACTTCAAGGAGAAACCTTTACGTGAGTAAAAACTCTTTCTTTTCATCTCGTCCAAGACCTTTATCTCATTCCTGTTCTCCGTGCAGCCTGCGAGCCCGAACTGATGCCGACCTTCCCTCACCATCGCAACAAACGTGCGGCTTATCAACCGGAGAAACATTCCAAACGCAGCAAAGTCTGAGCGACGACCAAGTGAAGGATGGAATGTTCCATCCAAGCAGAAAGTGATGACTCGGCACAGTTTTGTTTTGTTGCTGCTCAGTCCATCATTTATTTCTGATGTTTTCTTATTATTACCAAACGCATAAACACTTGATTATTGGTTCACTTCAGTATTATGGAGAATTAGAGATGTCTGATAAATGCGTTAAAATATAATATCGGAAATTATCTGTATCGTTTTTTGTTTTTTTTATTAAATCAACATAAAAAACACAAGATACACTTTCAATTAGTGCACCAACCCAAAAAACCTCCCTCCTCCATTTACACTCATTCACACAAAAGGGTTGTTTCTTTCTGTTATTAATATTCTGGTTCCTACATTATATATCACTATATATCAATACAGTCTGCAAGGGATACAGTCCGTAAGCACACATGATTGTGCGTGCTGCGGGTCCACTAATAGTACTAACCTTTAACAGTTAATTTTACTCATTTTCATTAATTACTAGTTTCTATGTAACTGTTTTTATATTGTTTGACTTTCTTTTTTATTCAAGAAAATGTTTTTAATTATTTATTTTATTTTATACATTTTTTTTAAAAGGACTTTATCTTCACCATACCATGTTGTCCAAATTAGGCATAATAATGTGTTAATTCCACGACTGTATATATCGGTTGATATCGGTATCGGTAATTAAAGAGTTGGACAATATCGGAATATCGGATATCGGCAAAAAGCCATTATCGGACATCTCTATGGAGAATACATTAACTTCAAATACTCTGGAATTGTTTGTCATAAAAATGCACACATTCACTGGTTGTTGTATTCAGTGGTGAAACACGTCATATGGCTCTCATAGAAAAATGTTTTTAAATATTTAGGTGTCATGGCTCTCTCAGCCAAAAAAGGTTACCAACACCTGTCATAAAAGATTCGAAATCATAAGAAAAAGTAAGAATGTTGCCATTTAAGCACATTTCTACATCACACAGCTGGCACACAGACACATCTTTTCAGCTTTTCCTAAGATGTCAAACAAACAAATGGTCAAATAAATATTGTGGTTACAAATGTGCAGTAGAATGTGTTACATTTTTGTTGAGAGTCCTCTTTTTTTATCATTTTTTTCCCATTAATGGTGGTAGCGTCACAGTGCATTACACAGTGTTGACAGAGTGTCCATTGACTTCAGTGGGGGAGCATAGAGTGGGTTTTTCCACTGCAGCCAAACTAGACAATCGTTGGAGAAATGTCCATTGGATGGAATGTGGCCTGGCCGCTGACCTTCCACATGATTGGATGACACTAAAATGAGCAAATCAGCAATCTTGAAACAAAAACCACTGCCAGAGCATTTTTCAAGTTTTATTCAATTTTTCTGTGCTCATATGGAGGATTTTATAATCCTCTAACATTTTCTTTGTAAAATCTAGCATCTTTGTATTTATTTTATTGGAGACTGTCATACTTAGAGAAGAGTTGAAAAAGGGCTTCCCCTACTTGAAAGACAAGCAGCTGGTCTATCCATCTGAATATAAAACAAAAATAAACCTTATGATTAAGTTATTACGTGTCATTCTTTATGTGATTAATCCCTTTTCTGAATGTTTTCACTGATATTTACATGTTGCTAACCTCTGACCAGAGATTTTGGACTTTGCCTTTCCAGCTAAGTCAATGTGAGTCAGACAATTATTCCTACCTGCATTGTTTTGTTGCTATATTTATATACTTTTTTTGGGGGGGGGGGGGGGGCTGAGATTCTAAAATCTTTAGTACCAGTTAAAGAATAAAGTGAAAGTATGTGTAATTTTAGTAGAAACTCATTTCCCATGAATTTATTTTATTGGTATTTCAATTCCATACATAGAACAAGCTGACATTTTTATAACAAAAGCGAGTAACCATAAACAAAACTTGATCAGCATCAAATCCCACCAGTGCTTAAATACACACACACACACACACACACACACACATATGATCATATTAACATACAAAATCTGAAAGAGAAAAAAGATCCCATTGCTGCAAATATAACCAACTGTAATGTTTGATAACTTCACTTAGATATTTCCTTCCAGTTTATACAAATACACAAAATAGTACAAAATGAGCAGCATGAAGTATTTGACAGAAGGGTAGCACGGTGGAGACGTGGGTTAGCACGTCTGCCTCACGGTAAGAATCTGTGTAGAGGTTGCACACAACAAAAAGTGAAAGTAAATCTGAGATATTTAGTCAAATATTTATCTTCTTCTGCTGTTTTGAAGTGATACTTGAATAGGCACCAATGACAACAAGAGGTATTGAACACACAAATTTTTGAGCCCCAAAATTCAATGAAAAAAAAAAAAAAAAAGACAAAGTAAAATAATCAAATGGAAGCAAAGTAAAACAAAGATTGGCCTTCAATTAAAATAAAGGAAACGTGTGCAAAAAAAGAAAAAAGAAAAAAAAGCTTTAGAGGATGCTCTCCCTCAGGTTCACACTGGAGTTGCTGCTTTGCTGCGTTTGTGCTGATGTGGAATTCCACGTGTTGAAGTCCAGGAGAGCTTGCTTCAACTTCTCCATCCAATCAAGTTTCTCCTGGTTGGTGTCCGCAGAAAACCAACACCTAAACAAACACAACTTTACTTATGACACACATTATACTACAACAATACACACAACTACTTGCCAACAAACGTCATCAAACAAAACTACCGTATTCTTTGGACTTAAAGGCGCACTTAAATATCCTTTTCCCCCACTCAAAACTCGACAGTGCGCCTTGTAACCCGGTGTGCCTAATGTACCGAATAATTCTGGTTTTGCTTACCGACCTTGAAGCAATTTTATTTGGTACATGGCGTAATGATAAGTATGACCAGTAAATGGCAGTCACACATAAGGTGTAGACTGCACTATGATGGCAATATGACTCGAGTAAAAAACACCAAAATGTTTGAAAATATAGAACATTACACACGGCGCTCAAAAATCTATCAAAATGCTTTAGTACGACTTAACACGTGTTTGTATTAAACAAGTATGATAAGAACATTTTAGCATTATGTTTGTGTTTCATTACAGTAAGCGTGTTTACCAGGAAATAAAATGTATAAATGCAGGGTGAAAATAACCTGAAAATACATATTGTATTCAACAAAGTATCCTGCACATTGATGTGATTGCATATTTATTTATATTAATTATAATTATATTAATTATATTTATTTAAGCTCAATTTAATCTACCGCGAATACAGGGAAATAACATTTGTTGTCGGTCTCTACTTCTTAAAATGAGACTATCGTTTAAATGTTATATTTTTCACACATTTGTGTTATTCCTACTCCCAACTGTACTTGAATTTCTGTGGTGTTGTCACTCAGTCCTGTTATCCTAACAAGTGGAATATTCCACAAGTCACATGGTCCACAAGAAGTTGCATCATTCATCAAAAGTTATTTTGAGGTACAATCCTTCTATTTTAACGGGGGGTTAAAATCCCAGCACAGTCCTGTGAGACTAATAGTTTATTAGTTAATCAAATATTACTAAAGGTTTATTAGTTCATCAAGTATTTCTTACGTTCAGTCCTGCAACTCAAATGAGTCATTTTCCTCTTAGAAACCTTGTAGAAAATACAATGAAGTTGTCTGAGATCAGGGGCCGTATTTATCAAGCGTCTTAGAATTACTCCTAAGAAGTCTGCTAAGAGTTGACTTATGAGTAAAGAAATTATTCACTGAAAGCTGCACTTAAAAGTTAGTTATCAAGCGTCTTACTCACACTTTCAGCGAAGTGTAGGACTGAATCTTAAGTGTCACACTCAGAGCTGAATTACGACATTACTATGTGCCGTAAACGGAATTTTAGGTGACGTCATTTCTGTGTGCATAGAAATGACCAATCATGGAAAGGAATCCCTTGTCTCAAAATAAAGAAATATTTAAGTGGACAATGGGAGTGTATTTTTTGACAATAAACTACAAAATAATACAAAACAAACAAACAATATTGGCAATGAATCAAAAATAAATGTTTCCTTTTCTTTCCAATTCATTTTCCCAGAGGCGAGATATCGAAGCATTGTGATGACCTTTAGTTCTGCTGTGTGATGTTGCTGATGAGATGACGCCCCTTATTAAATCTGTGACAAAAATAATACCCGCTTTGTCTAAATGATACCGTTTGATCAGCTGCTCGTCATCAAACAAAGCCAGGACATCCTTCCGCTCCCTGAACGTTCGCCTCAGTGCCATCCCCCGCTGGCAACCCCTAACCACTTGGACACCTCTGAAGGTCTCTTAAATATCGTGGAGAGTAGGAGTGATTCTAGACTTAAGAAAGTTGATAAATAGCTTTTATTCTTAAGTTTGAGAGTAGGACTAAATTTCGCAAATACTCAGGACTTAAGTGTAAAATGGCACTCTAAGACGCTTGATAAATACGGCCCCAGATGTGTTAATAGCTATTTTAATATGTGCTTTATCACATTTATAGTTTAGGATTATTTTGAGTGTTACAATAAAAAAACGGCGCATATAAAGCCCAATTCTCCTGTTTGCATTTCAGTGTTTTTTCATGCGCTTGAAGTTGCACGTCTCTCTTGTTCATATTCTCCCATCCAGCCTGCAGACACGCCCACCTTGCCTAAGTAGTGAACTAAAGAGGCGGACTTTGCCATTGTGTCTTTTTTTCCTAGGTTGTGTGCAAAATATGGAACACATTACCGACACTTGTAAATATCAATGAAATCCATGAAAAAGATAACACTTACCACATTTTCCGGACTGTAAGGCGCACTTAAAATCCTTTTTTTCTCTCCTCAAAACTCGACAGTGCGCCTAATGTACGGAATAATTCTGGTTTTGCTTACCGACATCGAAGCTATTTTATTTGGTACATGGTGTAATGATAACTATGACCAGTAGATGGCAGTCACACATAAGAGATACGTGTAGACTGCACTATGATGGCAATAAGACTCGAGTAAAAAACACCAAAATGTTATATGTTCCATTGAAAATATAGAACATTACACACGGCGCTCAAAAATCTATCAAAATGTTTTAGTACGACTTAATACGCGTTTGTAGTAAACAAATATGATAAGAACATTTTAGCATTATATTTGTGTTTAATTACAGTAAGCGTGTTTATCCTAAACCAGGGGTAGGGAACCTATGGCTCTAGAGCCAGATGTGGCTCTTTCGATGACTGCATCTGGCTCTCAGATAAATCTTAGCTGACATTGCTTATTAACACGATAAGTAATGAATAATTCCGCTGGTAATCACAGTGTTAAAAATAACGTTCAGAATATAAAACATTCTCATGCATTTTAATCCATCAATGCGTTTTCTTCCGCACCTGTTCATTAATGGTAAGAAGTATTTTATTTATTATTGGTTAACTTCAGAATAACAATGTTATTAAAAAGAATAAGAGACTTATTATACTCAAAAAATGTTGGTCTTACTTAAAAATGCACACATTTAGTAGTATTTAGTGTTAAAAAAATACTATATGGCTCTCACGGAAATACATTTTAAAATATTTGGCTTTCATGGCTCTCTCAGCCAAAAAGGTTTCCGACGCCTGTCCTAAACATTCGTGCCACTTCATTTGACACAATATGGCATTTTTACCAAAGCTTTTTTTGGACATACCTGTATATGACAACATCGTATGTGAGACTGATATCGTTACATCCCTAATATTGGATCATTTTTGAACAGGTACACTAAGTGTCGCTGCCTAGTAAAGTCGTTGTTTCGCAACCACAAAAAAAGAATTATTAAGACAAAATTCACTGTCATGTTTGAAGCCTGAAAAACCGACTTGTTTTTTAAGCTCAGGCTTCTCCTTGGCACTATTGCTTGCCAGACCAAGGTTTCCCCTACAAGTGGCATGGCGCCATGGAAAAATAAAAGCCGCCACATCTTACAAAATGAGGGTCTTTTACGTGGAAACAAATTTAAGTAAAACCACTAAAGTAAAACACTGCCAAAGCATTTGTTCATGTTTCATTCCATTGTTCCGAGTTGGTATGGAGAACTTTACAATCCTGTGAAGTTTTCTTTGTAATATCTAGCATCTTTATATCTATCACATATAATAAGTCAAGCGATCGGCTCACATTAATGGAAGAAAGAAGTACACATTTAATAAGAATGTGTTGATAAAACTCACTTGGTCAAGGATTCTTGACTGTCGTCCTGAGGAACAGCGCTCACCAGCTCAAAGGTGAAAGGTCGAGCGCATGAGCCCTTCTTGACGGGCCGGACACACTGACTGGGAGAGCTGGAGAGCGAGAGGACACCTTCTGCTTCCTGTTAGAAGACGAAGGGTTTAGAAGACAAAGAACGACGACTCAGTGGCTGATGTATGAAATGATTCCAACCTTGCTGTCCTTGTCGTTAGGATGGTTCCAATAACGCAGGCTGCATCCATCCAGCGTGAAATATCGACGATGCCAAACTCCTAATCCACTGATTAACTCAAACATCGTCTGTGGACAGAAAACATGTTTCAGTTTGCTTTACTCTTCCGCCAATTATGTTTTTAATGTTATCATTATGTTATTAGATTATCATTATGTAGTTACTGTTACCAATATAATAATTGTTATGTTAATGTTATGATTATGTTATTAAGTTATCATTATGCAGTTAATTCAGTTAGTCATTATGTTGTTAATGCTATCATTATTTAATGAATGTTATGTTAATATTATGTTGTTAGTGTTATTTCATTAATGTTATCACTAGTGAAGCAAATTATATTTATATAGCGCTTTTTCTTTGGTAACTAAGCCACACACACACACACACACACACACACACACACACACACACACACACACACACACACACACACACACACACACACACACACACACACACACACACACACACACACACACACACACACACACACACACACACACACACACACACACACACACACACACACACACACACACACACACACACACACACACACACACACACACACACACACACACACACACACACACACACACACACACACACACACACACACACACACACTCACATCATTGTTTTTGGCTTGTTAACAGAAAGTTGATCCATTACTTCTTTAGGTTTTTTTGATATACAGTAGGGCTGGGCGATGTGGTCTTTTTTTAATATCTAGATATTTTTAGACCATGTCACGATACACGATATATCTCGATATTTTGCCTTAGCCTTGAATTAACACTTGATTCATATAATCACAGCAGTATGATGATTCTATGTGTCTACATTAAAACATTCTTGTTCATACTGCATTAATATATATGCTCATTTTAAACTTTTATGCAGAGAGGGAAATCACAACTAAGTCAATTTAGCAAAAGTGTATTTATTAAACAGTTATTAAGCAGTGGCACAAACATTCATGTCATTTCAAAACAGAAAGTGCAAGATTGTCAGAGACATTTTAAAACAAGCTATTAGTGCACTTTTGTGCATGATGTCACTAAGATGACATCAAAACAACACTAAATAAAGTGCACTTTTTGTACAGAACGCCACTACAATATTTAAAAACAAATAAAGTGCACTTTTGTGCATGATGTCACACAAGATATTTCAATAAGTGTCAAATAAAAATGAGCAGCATAATAGGAAATCAAATAGTGTATGTCCTTCGCTATGTGGTAGGTTCCTGCGGACGTTATCTCCTTCTGTTGACTATTTTTTTCATACGGTGTTGATCTGGAAATAGTTGCTTCGGCATTTTGTTGGTGTGGCACCGAACTGAGATGTTGACATGCGGAGATTCAAGCACTCTTCACTCTCTAGCGGGTGGCTTTTCAAATGATGCTACATATTAGCAGTAATGCTACTTTTTGTAGCAATGCTTTTGCTCCACACTTGACAAATTACGGTTGTCTGTTCGACATATTCCCACTTGAAGCCAAACCACCGCCAGACGATGGACCCTGTGCTGTTTTTCTTGGGAATTAATTCTTCCTTCATTTGTTACCAGATTTGCACCTTCTTTCTCTCGTATTACCACTCGCACCACAGCTAACGTTACCCATGCCGCTACCTCTCTGCTCCGCAAGGGCGTATACGTATGTGACGTATGTAAGAAGGTGCGCTTATTTTATGTCTCTGTGAGAAGGAGAGACAAGAAAGAATGAGAAGAGCATGTAGTGTAATGCCCGCAGCTAAAAGCAACTGCGTGAGAACATATACTCGAGTATCACGATATAGTCATTTTCAATATCGCACAGAGACAAACCCGCGATATATCGAGTACCGGTATATCGATATATCGCCCAGCCCTAATATACAGTACTGTATAACACTTTATATTGTGTTCAAAGTTTACAAACCTTAACTAAAATAGGGAATTTTGTCGAGGCTAGAACCCATTATTCATATTAACAGTGTTCTTATGGAGAAAGTTCACTTCACTATACAACCTTCTCCATTTACGAACCCTGTTCAAGAACCAATTAGGTTCATAAATTGAGGTTGTACTGTATTACTAGATATCTTACTTTATTCTAATACCCTATATCTTCATGTATTCTAATACTGTGTATTTCCATGGTCTGTGGAGAATTGGGTGATAAAATAATGTTAGCAAGTACCTCACTTTCTTTCTTATACCCCGGATGGCTTGTCGGCAGCTAACTCTAGCGTAGTCATTGTGACACTGCCATTGCTGCGGCTATCAGGCAGTGGGAGAAAGTAGAGGGTAATCGATAGTTTGCCTTGTGAATCGATATTGCAAAATCTTAAAAATATCAAATCTTTTATTTTTACACAGCCTTAGTCCTGGTTGTTGTTTGGAAGTTCAGAGTACCAAGCTTTTTTGAAGTCTATTAAGAGAGTGCTGGAGAGCATTCCCACTGGTGGCTCTGTAGTTATACTGGGAGACTTCAAACACACGTTTACAACGACAGTGGAAGTGTGTAGGGGCGTGATTGTTAGGAATAGCCTTCCCGATCTAAACCATTTATTGGGCTTCTGTGCTAGCACTTTAGTCTGAAGCAATTCACCAGCCCTCACACTGTTTGCTGAGACAAATTATGGCCCTTGGACAAATTTAATTGAGGACCCCTGGTCTGAGTGTGTGAGTATACTTTGCAATGACCAGGGAAACAATGAGCTCATAAGTTTGACATGTAAAATGGTTATGAATGAGTCGTGTGTTGACTGACCAGGAAGCCATGGTGTTGCACACGGGAGTGACTCTCGCTGTGCAGCTGCAGATAGATGTTTCCCTCCAGAGGAGAGAGGAAAGGCACCTGCACAACATGACACACTCCAAACATTTAAAAGCTACACCTCAGGAACATTTCACGTCAATATGTCATTGATTTATTCCATTAATAAGGTATTGCCCTTAGTTATTGATCTATTCGATCAATGTCTTTTTATCTATTAGTTTTTCATCTATTCCAATAATGTTATTAGTTATTGATCTTTTCCACCAATATGTTATTGCTCGTAGTTGTTGATCTATTGCATCAATGTTATTGATCTATTCCATTAATATTAGTATGTTATGTTTTTTCAGTACCAGGTCAGAAAAAACTTGACTCTCCAAGTACCACCATAATGACAGACATTAAAATACAATAGCGTAGTAGGCCTAAGTATTCATATATTTAATATGTTGGCCTCTGTAACATTACACACAGTTTGATCAGTATCACTGTGTTTGAATATAGGAAAATAAAACATTGTACTTTCATCAAGTGATTTTTTTTGGCGTATTACTATATGGAGCCCACGTACCACTAATGTTACACGTACCACAGTTTGAGAATCTCTGATCTATTCTATCAATGTTATCGATCTGTTAGTTAGTAATCTATTCCATCAATATTCTTATTGCGCTTAGTTATTGATCTATTGCATCAATGTTATTGATCTATTCTATCAACGTTATTAATATATTATTTACTGATATATTCCACCAATATGTTATTGATTTAATTAAACGGCTTTGAAATCAAATATTTCCATGTTATATAATGAAAGTGTGTTTTTGTATTTAAGTGTCAAATGATTTGGCATCTCCCTGGAATGTAATATAATAATTACTTCCTGGGACATTTCCTGTGTAGAAAATGTTTTGCTTAAAAACTTGTAAAAAGGATAGGAGAATCCAAAACAAAACAAAACTGGTGACAAAGTGACATTTTTAACGTTGCAGCGTGAGACCTTTTCCTGAAATTCATCTCCCAGGAGCTTCCTGATTTTGCCTTCAAGTTTCATCTGAACGCAGGAAGCAGAAAAGACAGGAAGGGGAGGGGACAGGAAATGACAGGTTACATCACCAGTGACCCACACCGTGTGCCAAAATAAAGTGCAGACATCCAAAATAAAGTGCAGACATCAGAATGCAGTCAAACCATGTCAATATCTCCCATTTATTAAATGTTATCTTTCATCACTCATTCACTATTTACAAACATTTCATAATTAATCTCTTGCTTCCGAAGTTAACTCCTGACATTCTTTATGGTAGCATTAGTTTAGCAGACAGACTATAAACAAAAACATGAAATAAAGGTTTCAAATTAATTAGTATTTGATCTGATTTAGTACTTTGTGTAGAAAGCCTTCTGGGAAAGCTCAGATGTCCTCAAAATTACCAATTAATTTGAAGCTGTCACTTGGTAACCTATGCCACGCTAGGATCTAACTATCTTTTTTTTTGAGTCACTGCTTTCTGATTGTATGTTTTCTTATCATGCAGAAGATCCATGACATCCTCAGTGTTGAGATTGAAGCCACGGGGATTTGATGCAAGATTTTACGATACAATATTTCCACTCTCGCTGGGATGCTGACCGATTGGACGCTCACAAAATTGCATTTAGATGAAGATTCAATCACAAGCCTCACAAAGGGTTAAAAAAAGTTGCAGGAACTACCGCCTTTTACACCATCACCAGCCTCTCGGTCCATGGCCACATTTGTCTACTACCAAGTGAGAGATGCATGAATTATGATCTCGAATTAACTTTTAGCAAGTTTGAGACAAAACAGATGCAGCCGCAAGCTTAGTGTGTCAACAATAGCAGCGTAAGCTAGCATTTGCTCATTGCTATAAATGCGTCACTAAAGTAGTGTTGGCACTTTACCAATATCGCTCATATTTGGTTAAATTTCAGATCACGACATGTAAATGGAGTATTGTTGGCGGTTTCTGAATGTTTTTAGAGAGAGTTTAACGAGCGCAATACAGGACCCTTGATCTGTTGACTCAACTGTTACCTATTTATTTACGCATAAAAAAGCCAAGCATGTGTGTTCTTGTTCACATAAGGATTGTGAATGATAAACAGCACATTTATTTCCAATGTTTGCGTATTTCCAGTGTGACTGATCTGATGGTATGGTCAGAGTGCAGACATGTTCTTATCGTGATGGAGAATCTACAGAAAATGCCAAAAGGTATTCGGAGCGGAATATTCAAAATGGCCAACAGAATTTATGGCATTTTGTGATTTTTAGACGGTATTTTCACATTGCGGATTGTAAATACAATTGGATAAGGTTTAATGGATACAATAAAGTACATACAGTCAACTTGTTTTGTCCAGTCTACTGGTTCATTAACAGGCTACTGACGCAGTTCATGTTTCTGTTGCTATTCTATCTTTGTTCAAATAAACCTTCCTTAAAAATTATAGACTACAAAATAGTAATTTCCTCCACTGTTTATAAATTAGTTATTGACTTTTGGGCCCTTTTGAAACTATTACCTTATCCAAAGAGAACTTGCTGTGTCCCAGAGAGGATAAAGTGATCTTGTGGGAGCCCACCAAAGTAAAGTTACTGGAGCGACGAATGTTCAGGGCCGGAATAGCAGCAGCTGATGGCAGAGAAGAAAAACTCACGACCGTATCACTCATAGTACTAATGTTGCACAAACCCCTTAAACATCAACCAAGCTCTAAAAATGTGCTGTGAATGAAGAAAAAAAAGGTCAACTTACCTGTCAGACTGTTGCTGGCTTTCTGATATAAAAAAAAAAAAAAGAAGTAGTCTGCATTACAAAAGTCAAGCAGTACATCACAATTCATGCAAGATACTCACTGTTATGGTATTCAGCAGCTTCCTGGGAGTTACCTGCAAATGGAACATAACTGAGACCATGGTTTTGGCAATAAATATTACATTGGCACAAGAATGTTAAATGTAACATACCCTTGACTTGGTGGTGATGCGGTCGATGCCACTGTTAATTACGGAGGTGTGGGACTGGACAGCACAAAAACAAGCACATTACAAATAGGGAAGATTACATTACACATTTTATTTAAAAACACTATGCTTTGGAAATGTTTATTGAAAGCTGTGCACCTTTTAGAAAAACATTAGCATTTCTTAAAGTGTACAAAACATTTGAGGCCGACAAACTGTGTATATGCATGTCATTTTACTTTGATTCTTAATTCAGTTATTATAGAGTCATTTGTGTGTTCTCACCAAGCTGTACACTTCTACATCAATTTCAAAAGTTGAGCGAATATCCTTCCTGAAATGTTAGGACACAGAAGAGGCAATGTATTTATTTCCAAAAGCATACTTTTTCAGCACTTATGCAGTAAATGTGTGTTTAACAGCTCACAGTGTGATGGAAGTGGGGAAAGAAATGGTGTCTCCATTCTGAGCAGTTGCTGCTGTTGCCAGTGGCGTGGCGACGATGTTATAAGCGCCGTAGCGGATCAGAATGAAGAAATAGTGACTTGGACGACCTGAAAGGATTGATTCAATTGACAAAATTAAATTGGCTATCCCATAGCTGTTCATTTATACATGTCATGTATTTTAGTAAACTTGCAGGTATCAGAAAAACTCTTTTTTTTATGAACTTTAAGATAAATGTAATGCTTATGTCCTACTGCAGATCATTATCATATATAGTCAAAAGCATACAATTGTCTGTATAGACAAAATTTTAAGCATTTCACAGTGATACCCTTGAATAGTTGCCAAGTAATTGCAAGCATTTGGCAATGAGATTGTAAAATGCTATGGTTGATGTATACAATAACTATGGCCAAATTAAGCAGTATAATATTAAACAACAATGCAAACAAACCTTTCAAAAGCCATAAACATTTTTCATTACTGTAGTATTTTTTTACCGTTGTAATTCTAAGGACAGAAACTTAATTGTCCTAAATGCAGTAGGTAAACAATATGCAGAGACTAACAAATTAAATGTAATCTCAATCTATGTTAGCAAAAACAGTTCAATAATTATTAAACATCTTGAAGTGCAGTTTTTCTCCAATTGGAAAAACTGGGTCGGGTAATTCGTTTTTTCTTTTTTGTTGCCATACTTGCTCGTTCGTCCGTACTGATGGGCTCATATTGCTCATTCAGTTTGCAAATGAAATATTCACACAGGTACATGTTGCTTTATAATCATAGTTTTTCCTCCCGACTTTTGTTACCTAATTAGCTGGGCTTCTCATGAGCGAGACGCGACTAGCGAGGCGATGTCCGTGTATTCTGCGTGTGTGTAAACTAGCAGTACCGCCTGCTCATACCGGACCACAGATTGTGGATGACTCACAAAAGGATTCACTCTGTTCATTTAATTCTGCTGCCAACAAGCTCAGGTGCTGAGCGCAATGCACAGAGTGAAAACTCGTCTCCAGTTTGAAAGCCACAAAGCCAAGAAGCAATTTATCGATGACGGCAAAGTTATCAAGTTCATTTTAATTTATTGTTCAATTAATTGGTTTATTGGCCCAGGCCAACAATTGTATACATTTTTGTAATGCTTCTGGACATCTTATTTAATGCTGTTTAATGCCCTTCAAGGCCTTATTTTTTGCTAAATCCATTTAATGCTTTTTAATGACCCGCAGAAACCCTAGGGCCTATCTGTGTTAGTTTCATAATGGCACCATCTGCTGGATTAAAAAAGCCACTTCATATGACCTGCAAATATAACTAATAGCAAATTGAACTGTTTTTTCCAAAAATAAATATCTATAATTATGAATGATATTACACCCGCAACCATAGTCAATGAGCCTAAAGTAAACAGAAAACTTACATCAAAATTTACATTGTTTGGCACTATAAGATCTAAATTATCTCACACTTCAGTTTGACCTTTTTTGTAGTTTCATTTAGATATTAAATATTAAGAGAGCAGTGGTGGGGAAGTGCCAGCTGGGGGTGCTGTGCTAGGGGTCGCTCTAAACATGAGCAGATTCCTTAATAATACCAGATCTATCTATCTAGATAGATAGATATTATATATTAAGAGAGCAGAGGTGGGGAAGTGCCAGCTGGGGGTGCTGTGCTAGGGGTCGCTCTAAACATGAGCAGATTCTTTAATAATACCAGATCTATCTATCTATCAATCAGATAGATAGATAGATAGATGTATAGATAGATAGATATAGAGTCATTTTTAAATGAAGAAAAAATCACTAAAAGAATGAAAAACGTGTCCAGATCAGAACAGAATGAAACTCGAAAAATGCTCCGGTGCTGAAAGGTGGCGACTGTCCAGGGTGTACCCCGCCTTCCGCCCAAGGCCAGCTGGGATAGGTTCCAGCTACCCCACGACCCCAAAAAGGGCAAGCGGTAGAAGATAGAACCATTCAAACAAGGGTTGCTCGCGTATGCAGTGCTCCTGCCACCCCACAGGGGGTTCTATTAACACAGATACGACTGTATATACAACGGATACTGCCCTCCAAAATAGTCTCTCTCTTTTTGATGAAATAACAAACTTAGTGTCTAACAATCTCTGTGAACCCTTTCAATCCGGTTTCAGGGCAAATCACTCTACGGAGACAGCCCTCGCAAAAATGACTAATGATCTATTGCTAACGATGGATTCTGATGGGTCATGTATGTTGCTGCTTCTTGATCTTAGCGATGCTTTCGATACCGTCGATCATAATATTTTATTAGAGCGTATCAAAACACGTCTTGGTTTTACTCTTATCTTACTGACAGGATGGAGTGCGTTTCCCATAACAATGTGACATCGGACTATGTTAAGGTAACGTGTGGAGTTCCCCAGGGTTCGGTTCTTGGCCCTGCACTCTGTAGTAACAACATGCTGCCGCTAGGCGACATCATACGCAAATACGGTGTTAGCTTTCACTGTTATGCTGATGACACCCATGCCCCTAAAGCTGACCAACACGCCGGATTGTAGTCAGCTGGAGGCGTGTCTTAATGAAATTAAATGAATGTCTGCTAACTTTTTGCAACTCAACGCCAAGAAAAGGGAAATGCTGATTATCGGTCCTGCTAGACACCGACATCTATTTAATAATACCACCTTAACATTTGACAACCAAACAATTACACAAGGCGACTCGGTAAAGAATCTGGGTATTATCTTCGACCCAACTCTCTCGTTTGAGTCACACATTAAGAGTGTTACTAAAACGGCCTTCTTTCATCTCCGTAATATCGCTAAAATTCGTTCCATTTTGTCCACTAGCGACGCTGAGATCATTATTCATGCGTTCGTTACGTCTCGTCTCGATTACTGTAACGTATTATTTTCGGGTCTCCCTATGTCTAGCATTAAAAGATTACAGTTGGTACAAAATGCGGCTGCTAGACTTGACAAGAACAAGAAAGTTTGATCATATTACGCCTATACTGGCTCACCTGCACTGGCTTCCTGTGCACTTAAGATGTGACTTTAATGTTTTACTACTTGCGTATAAAATACTACACGGTCTAGCTCCATCCTATCTTGCCGATTGTATTGTACCATATGTCCTGGCAAGAAATCTGCGTTCAAAGAACTTCGGCTTATTAGTGATTCCCAGAGCCCAAAAAAAGTCTGCGGGCTATAGAGTTTTCTATTCTGGCTCCAGTACTCTGGAATGCCCTCCCGGTAACAGTTAGAGATTCTACCTCAGTAGAAGCATTTAAGTCCCATCTTAAAACTAATTTGTATACTCTAGGCTTTAAATAGACCCCCTTTTTAGACCAGTTGATCTGCCGTTTCTTTTCTTTTCTCCTCTGCCCCCTCTCCTTTGTGGAGGGGGGCGGCATAGGTCCGGTGGCCATGGATGAAGTGCTGGCTGTCCAGAGAAGGGACTCGGGGTGGACCGCTCGCCTGTGCATTGGTTGGGGACATCGCTGCACTGCTGAACCGTTTCTCATAGTCATTCACATCGACGTCCCACTGGGTTGTGAGTTTTTCCTTGCCTTTATGTGGGGTCTGAACCAAGGATGTCGTTGTGGCTTGTGCAGCCCTTTGAGACACTTGTGATTTAGGGCTATATAAATAAACATTGATTGATTGATTGATGATGTGTCACAATGACACAACAGTGGGGTGAGTAGAAGAAGACTTCATTCAACCCTGACAAACACATTGTTCGAGACAAACAGCAACAATGTGTTTAATGCACAAGTTGATGTCGTGCATTAAAATATTTAGTTTAATTATTATTTGTATTAAAATTCCTGACTTAGTGATGTATTTTGTATTTGTGGTCGTGTTGTCTTACAAACTTATTTGAAGGAAAAAGTGTAAAGAACTAAAACTGAGGAAGGAAAATATTTCAAAAGAAGGAACGTCAATCCTCAATTTCTGGAGCTTTTGTTTCTTCATGCTGTTAACGATCTGTCTAGCTGCAAATGCTGAAAAGTAGTGAGGGCAGAATAATGAATTTATTGACAGTGCAGTGTGAAAGTCGGTGTGTTTATTTTGTAATTAAGTAAACGCAGTCTCAAAGGAATATAACCCGCGGAGACACCTTCAGACGAAACATCCAAATCCAAATTTTGATGTCCGGCCCCTGAGCCCTGGGGCTCTTAAAACTGCGGCCCTCTTCATTATGCAGTTGAATAGCCCCCATTTAGAATGTATATATATACATATATATATATATATATATATATATATATATATATATATATATATATATAAAAAAGACATGTGGTCTTGTATCACATAAGGATTGTGAATGATGAGCAATTTTTTTTTTTTTTAAAGTGCAGTTCCCCTTTAAATGTGGTGCACACTCCGAGATACCGAGGGACATATTATCACACATTGTGTTTCATAATGCAGCCATGCTTCTGTATCATTTAACCCATCACTAATAGCGATAATCAATTATGTGAAGGGGTCATAACAAAATACATCATAAAACGAGGAGTGCCTGTTCAAGTAACACAAAATACCTGCGTGGTTGTGTGAGGAACAGACAAATTCGACCTTGAGAGGAAGTTGAATGTTTGAGATGTTGACAGTCCCTCTGCAGGGCTGCTGCATAACATGTTCCTCCCCTGAAGAATCCAAACATCTCTCCTCCCTCAGCCTGGCCACTTCATCTAAAACTGCAGAGCGCTTCTCACCTAATATATATATCATATATATGGGATATATATATATGATATATATATACACACAGACAACAAGTGAAAACGGTTTAATCAAGTGTAACGACAGCTTCAGTGCTTTTCAGTAACCATGATGATGAAGTAACATTTTGTGGTATACATACAAGACACAAGTAGCAGCTTTTCAGCCTCCGCCTCCTCCAGCGAACCTTGTCCATGCTCTTCATCAGTACAGCAGCTCAGAGCTTGTAGGGTCTGGTTAATGACAATCTGCAGCTTGGCCACTTCTTCATTTAGCATCTGGAGAAACGAAATGGCCAATGTCATAGCATCCACACACTAGTCATCATTGTACCGTGTTCTTTGGGTACACACAGCTATTTTCTCCTTGGTGTTAGTGGATGATTGAGGCTGAGGCTTTTCAGGAAGTTTTCTCTGAAGCCCTGGAGTGACACTCTGAATGGTGGGCATCTCACTCTGCCTTTGTGTACGGTAGGCATCAATACTGTCAAAACACATAGTGAAATGATAGCAGTGAAACCGTTTTACACAGCAACAACAAACATCAATATGGAAAATAAAGCAGTAAAGTCGAAACGTGACTTTTTAACATCGCTGAACAATATTCACAGTCATGCAGCTGGATATAATAGCAGCATGTTTAAAACCACAAAATAAAAGTCAACTGCAAATTAATATATTCAAATCAAGGAAACACGATAAAAAGTGGATTGTTGTGACCAGGAGGCCCTTTCAATTTTCAGTTGAGGGACAAACTTTCAATATAGCTAATGTTCATTTACCACCAACAGCCAAAAGTTGTTGATTTTAGTCCGCCAAAGGGTGGTTACCACATATTTATTTTGATCTCTTTCAAGCTCACACAATCATTAATGGCATATCCACAATACTTGCTTGCTGTCCATCAGACGTGACCATCTCCACTACTTTATTATATAAGTTGTATGAGGCTCAATTCCTGCTGTACGCCTAAAGTCTTTGAGCACCAGAGTTTAAAAAGGAATATACAAGCCAGATGTCATAAAAATATATGTGAATGTGATATGTGAATTTGATGGGAGTGGATCCATCACATTGTACTTGTTGAAAAATGTTTGAGAACCACTGATCTAGAATTCGCTTTCACCAGCTAACAGATGATCATGAACAGCAGCTCAGTATGTCAACACTGCAGTTGCAGAAGCTTGTTAGCGCTTTTAGTTTAAGGCACGACTAAAAATAGTTTCAATCAATCAATCAATGTTTATTTATATAGCCCTAAATCACAAGTGTCTCAAAGGGCTGCACAGGCCACAACGACATCCTCAGTTCAGATCCCACATAAGGGCAAGGAAAAACTCACAGGCCAGTGGGATGTCAATGAGAATGACTATGAGAAACCTTGGAGAGGACCGCAGATGTGGGTGACCCCCCCCTTCTAGGGGAGACCGGATGCAATGGAGTGTTAAGTGTTTGTCTGCGTAAACACTTAAAATAATAATATTGCTAATACTTGGTTAATATTCAGGTCACAAGCTGTATATGGAGTATTGTTGCCGCTTTTGGGGTGCTTTTTTTTTTTTACTTAGAGGCAAAATTGATTACTCCCTTTAGCACCATTGCTAGCCACTTTGAACGAGCCGATTATTCCAAATTAGAATGCAAAAAAATAAAATAAAATTACAAGTGTGTTCTTGTCTCTTATAAGTATTGTTAATGATAGGCAAAATTCCCCCAAAAAGTGTAGTTCTCCTTTAAATTCTAACATGAAAATAAGAGACATTAACATATTTTCCCATTAAGAAACGATATATCCCAATCTAAACTTGTATGAACATATTCTTGTTTAAACAACTTAGATACAGCATACACATCGAACATAAAGGCTGTGCTGTCTTTGCGCAAAGTGATCGATATATAGTCCACAATGTCGAGTTGAAACAGACAGGCGTGTTCAACAGGAAGTAAACTAGCATGATGACATACACCTTAAGTTAAACGAAGTAATCACCCGATTTGCATTTATTTAAGAAAAACCTTCTAAACTGCTTACAAAACAAAATGGAAGAAGGATAACATATTTAAACACAAAAAACATAATGTGGCTCTTATGAAGCCAGGACAATATTAAATGTTTCCTCTGCCAATAAAGTATATTGTGTGTCTATGTATCTTGGTTATTTAAAATAATACAACTTGGTTAAAAGATTTTAGTGTGTGTAAAATTACATTTTATTTTTATTATTTGTTTGTTTTATTTAACTTGGATATTTAAATATTTGCATTCCAATTACAATGTTAAATATTTGAGAAATGAACATTTATTGCATTATAAAATATATACTTGCATTATATGTCTTATCATGACATCAGTGGTTAATTTGGTCTTAATGTTGACAATAATATTGTTTATCGGCAATAATTTGTAGGTCAATATATTTTGAGCAGACGTTTTATGGGTGCAGCCACGTAGCCATCCCTACACACCAATGTAGCTAAGAAAGTAGTTTTTGGCTATGACGGTGTTATTAAAACCACACCTGTACATTATAGCAAACAAATACAGTGCTCACCTGTAAAGAGGAGACAGAGGAGTCTCTTCTGGGGTCAGGGGAAGAGATGGCGAGTATTCTTCCTTGGTGGCTTCCAGTCGCTTGTGTTTTAATTTTTTAACCCCATGATGGAACAAAGTTTAAGTTAAATATCTTTCTAGCATGCCATCAAACTATATAGTTATGAGCTAGTTATCATTTTCTACAGTCGGTGGAGAATTCTTTAGGTTTCTACACAAAATATGATGCAGATTCAAACTTACCAGTGGGGTTACCGCAGCCTCTACAGACTTGCTGAGAGGCGAGAGGATGCCAGTAGGAGGGAATAACAGTTCATCTCCATTGGCTTCAAGCTTCTTAATTTCATCACACTCTTCTTTTTTGCCATTAATCTGGTTGTTTTTACCCTGCTCTGATTCAATAACAACATCCTCTTTTTCTGCGATGCCACGACCAAGTGTCCCCTCGTCATTGGACCGCTTTTCCTCAATTCTTTCAGCATATTCCAACACCTCATCGAACATTTGGTCAATTATTTCAGCAGTGTTTGTCTCATCATGATAGCTGGGTTCAACATCTGAAAATAATCAAATAAAAAAGGTGTTACGAGTATAGTTTCAACAAACATCATTCCAAAATAAATCATCTCAGCTCTAATTATTTAGGATAAAAATTAGGGGTGTCAATTCCACTTTATCTCTTCCAACATTGGAGCCATGAGAATTGGCAAATATAAATATTGATCTGATACAATATTAGCAGGAATTGTACATACATTTATTTTTTAGTGGTGGAATGTTAGAAAAGGTTTGATCAAGTGAAATTAATCAAACAGAGAACAATGGTAGGTTATGTACTTCAATGTTAACTGGTTGTCCAGCTTTGCAAAAGTAAAAGTCTGCTCATGCGTTCCCATTCTTACACCACGTGTTGTGCACCTTAGTTCCATAACCCCTACATAGCACCAAAATGTGCACCTGTTGAAAAATCAATACATGCATGTGAATTTCAGTGTGTATCCACCAGCCCAAGTGTTGCGTCCTACATTCTACCCTCACCTGACACACTTCCTATGGAGGCCTCAGATGATGTTGAGCTATTAATTAACTCCGAATCCAAGATAAATGTAACTTTCTTTGCATGCTCTCCTTCCACAGCACACTTTGAATTGTCTACTGGTCGATCACTCCCGACTGTTGTCTGGCATCCGTCTACCACAATATGCTCCGTTTCTTTAAGAGTCTCTGATGATTGGGTTGTGTGACTATTTAAGTTTGCAACAACACCACCTTTCTCATCAGACACTTGATCCATGTCTTCTTTTGCACAAACCATCAGGTTGTAATTTGGTGGTTGATATCCATTTGCCTCGTAGGGGAACTGCTCTGTTTCTTTCATATCGTCATAATAAATATTTCCGGTGATAGTTGCAGCATCATCCTTTTTACAGGACGATGCCTCTCTCTTGTCTCCTTTAAACACAATTGAAATGTTTTTATCTAATTCCAGGTCTTCTAGACAGCTTTTTGGCTGACAGAGAATCTGTTTTTCCCTTAGTGGGCTACCATTATGTACACTAGGAGACGCAGAAACCCTAACGAAGGAGACCATTAGACGTTCACCATCCTGGATCTGACTGCAGTCAGTATGCTGTGCCACTTCGTTTTTTGAGTTGCTGTTCTCTCTGGATGAATGACACGAAGTCATTGTGGGTTCTCCACCACTACAAGTAGGGTACCGCCACAACCTCGCCTCCTCCTCCGTCGAAATCTCCATAGTTTCTTCATTAGAAGATAATCTACACTCTATGTCCTCTTCTTCAGCCATACTTGACTCAACACGAGTTGATTCTAGCAAGATCTGTTCTTCATCTGCAGGCAGCTCTAACTTCTTATGGTCATCAACACAAGGTACTTTGAAGAAAATAGGATCCTCAGAAAAAGATAGCTGTACTACGGTCCATTCCCTGGGTCGGTCAGAGTGTGGCTGTGCTTCATTTTCAACTACCCTTTTCCCTTTTTCCTCTTTAGGTGTCTCCAGGTCAACATGACCAGTATTGTGCTTCTTCCATTCAGTTGGTAGCTGAATTTCATTGAGGGCCTTGACCTCTACGGATGCTGCAGGAACTTTGGTAGTACATACTGCAGTTGAACATACAGTACATAAAGACAAACATTAGTGTTATGCAAATTGGAACCGATAAAAACAATTTAGTGTACTATATTATTACAGGCAGTGGGCAAAAAAACGTTTTTCGACAATATGACAACAAAAACTGTCCAGGATGTCCCAGACGACTAGTGGACACATAACAAAATGCATACTTTAAAGAAATTATATTTTTACCCACATGTTATTCAATTTGACTATTCCTTGAAGATATCTTGGATATGTGGATCATAATCCACTCCTGAACAAAAATATTTTCAGAGTGAAAGCCCTTGGATTTTGCAATAGTGGGTATATATATATATATATATATATATATATATATACACACACACAAACAAAACTGAAGAAAAAGGAGCAATGTTAAAAAAAAGTGTCTCTAATGTTTTTAAAAACTGCATTTCAACAACTAAAAAAGTTAAAATGCTAATATGTCAGGTGTGCTGCTCTGGCTCTTCTGGAGGCGTGGCCAGCAGTATCACCATTATATCCCCAAATTGATATACTTACTAGGGCTTAAGGGTGGAAAAAAAATATATATGCTACAATACTTTTTGTAAGGATATAGTATAGTTTGTTTTTTTAAATAATAATGTATTTTTTAAATTACGTTTTGGGCTGACTGTACCTCGAAGAAGACTTCTGCAACACCGCTCCGCAAAGCTTGAGTGTACAGCTACCTTGTTGTGCGAGCTGGTGGTGACCAAGACCATACATGAAGTGGACAGTTAGGTTGAGGACATACTGTCGGGAGTTTTATTGTGGTTCATCATTAATACTATTAATTGTTATATCCTTATCCTCAATGCTGTCATAAAGCTATTAGTAGTTATTAATACAACTATTGTTATCTGTATTTATTTCTTATCCTGCGACAAAACACTTAAACCCCTTATCCTATTTTCGGTCTCTGTCCATCCATCATCGCTCGCCTGCGACGGGAAGCTAACAAGCCAAATACTCCAGTCCGTGAACATTGCTCCAAAGTACGGATTTTGTGTTGATTTATAGTGCATACAAAAGTAAACATTGACATTCTCAAAGGGAACAGCTAAAAAGGCGGCAGCTAAAGAAGGACTTCCCCGTCTAGCTCCTCTTTATCACACGGGAAAAAAACGCCAGGTGACCAGCTGATTTTCTTACTCTTGGCGCTGACTTGCTTCCATACGTGACCAGAGAATGAACAAATATACTATAGTACTAAGACTATAGTGGCCATAAACAGTTAGCTTTTACTGCACGGGTGCCCAAAGTGCGCCACAGGGGCCATCTGTCTCCATTTTAGAATAAGGCTGTAGCGTAACAAATTGTGGAAAAAGTTAAGCGGTGCGAATATATTCCGGATGCACTGTAAGTTGTACATTTTCAAAGCAGACCTTACTTTTTATGCCAGTAAGTCTGTGATGCGGGGGCTTGTTGGACATCTGGACCATGACCAGACTCTCCTATACCTAGCTAACAACGGAGAGACTGAGTTATGTGAAAAATAACTATCAGTTATCGGTGTTCTTCAGAAGGGTCTGCTGATTACTATGACTTGCTGCGTATCAGCTGTTCTTAGGCCTCTTGTGAACCTTCCAGCTGTCTCTTTTTCACATTCTTTCTGATGTTATTTCTTTCTTGTGTTGAATGTCCTCCCTGTTTCTCTGATGTATGATTTTTTTTGCATGATAGGATTTCATTCATTACATTGCGTTTCTTGTCTTGTTCTATTTTGTCTTTTGGATGTACAAGTAACTGTCTTATTTTTGTGTGAGGTTTAACGGTTTATTTTGTGTTTTTTTCATTACCCGCTATATTGGTTCTGTTATTCCCCTAATGTATGGTAAGGTTATGACCTCTGTTTTTATTTCAGGTTTTTCTTTGGGTTTCTTCGTTCTTTTTGTTCGAGGTCGAGGAGAGCAGGGGAGACGTTCCTTCCAGGCTGCAGTTCACTTGCTACTGATGAGCCACAAGCGAGCAGAAATGGACAAAGGAAAGTCTACCTTACGGAAATATCAGGTTCAACGCTATGGAAAGTTGTTCTCCCGGCAAGAAATAACTCTTTTTCGCCATGAGAAGAGGCGATATCCCTGCAGCAATCATCTGCATTCTATGTATTGACTCAAACCTTGGCAATGAGACCTTTTTGTAGGCCATGGAGTAGAACTGAACCAGCTGATATTTCTTTGCACTGACAAGAGGCTGGATTACTGTTTGATTACTGATAGATTTTGGGTGTTTTCTTGGCTTTCCCAGCCCCTGTTCAATACTTTCCCCCCCTGTCATTTCACATGATTACACACAACTTAATTTCTGATCTTATTTGTTCCACTTTATTTGTATGTATGGATTACTCAGTTTGTTCCTAACATCTGGTGAAATTTGAATGTCAATAGCATTTTTGGAAATATATTTAGTTAGGGTTAGATATGTATTTCAGCCGCTGTATATAAAATAGTAACATTTCCTATATTGGGTTAGATTTTTTTTATTCCATATCGCACAGAACTATCTTGAAAACATTTTTTTACCCAGTTGGGTGGTTTGTTTTTTATTGTCATTACTTTCCAATCCAACAAATTCAGCATACTGGTCTGTTGTTGATGACCACATCTTACGCATTTGGTTTCAAGACAAAATATTCACACACTGGAACATTTGGATTTGCCATGTTCTTTTTTCCTCCTAATTTTTGTTACCATGCGGTACTACTCACTAGCAATTGTTGAGGTTCTGTCGCTGTAACCTGTGTGTGTGTTAGCGAGCAACCCCACCTCCACCTACAGAGACAAAGATAGTGGATGATATACAAGAGGATTCCCTCAGTTTGTACGAGTGAAGGTTAATTGTGCTACTGATCAAACCCTTTCTCGCCCTGTTTGGAAGCGAGAGACGAAGACACACGAACATGGCAATGTATCGATACTGACAAAATTATCAAGTTCATATTTATTTATGTTTTCATTCATTCATATGCTGATTTATTGAGTATTGGCCCAGGCTTAACTGTGTAAATGTTTAGCAGAAAGTGACCTAAAAGACAGATTTTAGTGCTTAATTGGATCTTTTATGGCAAAGTACTTTAATTATTTATCAGCTGACAAACATTTTTGAATTTTAGATGCAGTTTTCAAGAAATTGCACTCTTTTTTTCCTCATTTGACACCTCTACTTGCAATTTACTAATGCAAAATCTGAACTTGTCATTTCCCCAGGTGTTAAGGTTTAGTTTAGCAGTGTATGCTTACTCAGCTTAATGAAAAAGTAGTTGACATTTTTTTTTATATAGAAAACAAATTAGATGTACCGGTAATGTAATCCTAACCTGTTAAAGATGAATTCTGTGCTCCCGACATGATCGTTTCGCTGAAGCTGCCATCTTTCATCTCTGCATCCAACTGCTGGGGAAAACAGCTATTGTCAGTTTTAGCACTTTAAGTTAGCCAAACATTAGAGATAAGGTTTATCTGAGATAAAAGTCGTAGTTATAAGCAAAAGTCCATCGTTCCTGTATGGAATGTCTGTTTAAATGAAACACACCTCATGTAATGTGCCCCCAATTAACAGCCACACAACACCAATGTTGAACTACACACCAAACAATTGTGATTGTGCACACAATGTTTAGTTGTATTTATTCTTGTTTTTCATTGTTCACATATGCAAGTGTAAATCTAAACTGCTCAGAAGGTTGGTAGGGTGCACAATCCCAAAAGTATACATGCATATTTAAAAGAACATGGCCAAAGAGTAACACTCACATCCCACGGTCGCATGGGAGGCCATTGCACCACCCTTTTGATTCTTGGAGTCCAAGAAGGGGTTGAAAAGGTGGAGGGTGTCCTTTCCTGTTTGTATTTATTATGTACAAGCATGTGAATTGTACAGAATAGTATATGATTTTTACGTTGGATGAAGCCAAATTAGGTAACCAAAAACACATGAACTTAATCACTAAAGCACTCAGTGTACACACTTCAACTTCAATTGTATATTACCACCACCATAATTCTATTCAAAGAACAGTTGATCATGTTCGCTGCAGCTTGCCTCTTTTGTTGGAGACATCGAGGAACAGAAGCAGTCTCTAAACACGAGTACATTTTATAATAACACCAGAAGAAAATGCCAGATTTGTTGCTAGTCATTTTTAATAAAAAAGTCATTAAAAGTTCATAGATACCTGAAAACATCTCTATTAAGTATATTGTACAATAACAGATTTTGTAAATGTATGTATACATTTTTGGAGCCTTTTTAAATAAATATATCATAGCAAATTATTCGAGGACGTCATGTGACCACGGCCATAACCACGCCCCCACCGCCACAGGCATCTTGGCAGTCTAGGGGAAATACGGCATACATTATTTGTGGCAGCTGGCCAAAACTCATTTGGTACTACCTGTCTGCCTTTGTACATAAACGTATTACGGGGCGTCCTCTGTTTACGACGGTCCAAACGTGCTCTCAATAATTAATCATAAATGTAATGTTGGCTTGTTCAACTGGCAAACAGCAGCCTGTGTGTGCCGCATATTGTTTTAAACTGTGAGAAGTAAGAGTGAAGAAGGTGAAAGTCTTTATGGCCAGTAAGCGTTGCTTTAAGCAATTTAAGGCTCAAAAGAATAATATCTACAGCAAATTGGTACATATTTAAAAGAGGGGATGACTGTGCTGAACAAGTGTTCAATGTGGATGAGACATGCTTATTTGGAAGTGTATGCCAAACCATACTCGCATCATAGCCAAGAGGGAGAATACAGCACAGGACCATAAAGACTGACTTAATGCTGCTGGTGACACCAAGCTCTTGCCCATGCTGGTGTATCTTGCTGAGAATACCGGGGCGCTCAAGAGTCAATTACCTGTCATCCGAAAATCTAACAAGATGGCATAGTTGACCGTTGTGTTCAGAAGTGGTTCATCTACCATTTTGTGCCAGCAATAAAGTTGTACCTTTGACTTTAAGTTGTTGCTTTTGGTAGACAATGCTCCTGGTTACCCTGCCTATTTGAATGAATTACATAAAAATGTTTGGGGGGTTTGCGTTCCATCTAACACCACTGTCCTGATACAGCCTGTGGTCTACGTTCCATTGTCTCTTTCAAGGCCTCCTACCTCTGTTGGACAATTGCTATGGAAGTGAATGATTTGATCCTAAAGGAATTTTGGAAGTTCTACAACATCCAAGCTGCTATAAAGAACATGATTCTTGGGATGAAATGAATCAAGACAACCATGGTGTATGGAAAAAGCTCGTCCCATTCCCATGGTTTCGAGAACGTTGAGGATGTCACCATGAATGTTGTTAGCCTGAGAAACCGCCTCATTTAGAAGTGTAGGACGGATTAGGTCACAGTGCTGCTAAGATGTCATGAAGCTCATGCAGCTAAACTGACTGTGATACACAATGTGACCAGCAGATGGTGTTTGATAATGATATCCAGGTAAACGTAACAAAGAAGACATGAGCTATAGATGTTTGGATGTATTCATGGAGGGAGGAATAAATGTTTGCGCAAGAACTTGTTGTTCACAACACAAAGTTCGGTCGTTTATAGATGAACAACACTACGGTGACCATAAGAAGCCCTGCATCATGCAGATGAGGCCGGGACAGAGTGAGGGGGGTAGCAACAAGACTGAGATCGCGCTAAAGTGAGAGTCACAGACGCAAAATTCTACAACAAAGTCCTATAGAACGTGATATTATATCAAAGAAGAGGATGTTTATTTATCCTTTCGCTTTCATTTTTCGCCGTGTTTGTTGCATCTTTTTTGCTCCTGTTCCATTATAAAAGATGTCGATCAAGGAGGTGGTTTGCAGTAGAGGAACATTCATATATTTTCAATATTCAGTGTTTTATTGTTCATAGTTAATGTTGTAAATCCCACATGTATTTTCATGTACATTCTGAGTGTCTTTTCAGTAAAAAATTAAAACAGACCATCTCAAAAATGGAATGAACTTTAGTTATTTTACTGAATCATATGACAGTCAGAATGTACATAAAAATATAGAATGTGGGATGTACAATATTAACTATGAACAATAAAACACTGGATATTGAGAATATATGAATGCTGCACTCCTACAGACCACCTCCTTGAGTGACATCTTTTAGAACAACAAATATGCAACTAACACAGCGAAACATAAACGCAAAGGGCAAAAGACACTCGTTATCAAGTTTCTTTGCTCTCTGTAAACAAGCCTTTGTATTTCGCTCAAAAGTGCAGATTCTAACCATTGGATTCATTTCTGTAGTTTGAAAATATCCAGCGAGCCGCTTTGAAATGCTAATTATCTTGTATTATTCCAAGGTGGCCCAGTTAACTGCTTTTTATGCTGTTTACGAGACCCATGTCACGTGACTTCAAACTTGACACCCATTGGCTGGTTCTAAAACAGGATCGATTGCTTAGTTCTTAATTTACCAGAAGTGAGTCTGAAGTGTCGAAAAATGTGCTGCTTCAAAAAGCAGCACATTTTTCGACACTGAATTTTTTGTAATGAAGACACATATATCCTCAAACCTTTAAAACAATGAACAATAATTAGATTAAAAAATATATAAAAACAGGTCTTCATTGTGATACATCCACCATTTTATTTAGTGTTCAAACTAAGTAAATACTTGATTAAGATTCATGATTTCTATTGTGATAAAGCGGTTGAATGAGATTTCATAAAGTTTCACAAGTACAGGACTGATGAAGGAATAACAGTATTTTCATCAAATAAAAAGAAAGCCCACCTGACATAATAAAGGATCAGAGCTGCTCCTCTTCAGCCAGGCATTCGCCTTAATTGGTTGCAAGTGCAACTGGTTCATTTCCTGCTCCCGCTCCTGAGAAGTCACACATCAAACAATAAGACGACACTGAAAAATATCTATTTCAGGATATATTCACAGCCATATAAAACCTTGCAAAAGGGGGTCAATACCGGACAGAAAACAAGCAAACAATGACATGTGCATTAGGTTACAGAGCCACCAAACCAACCTGGCGAATGCGAGAAGCCTGCTTAGAGCTGGGTGTTGCATCACCCTGCAGCTTCTGTTGAATACCAGACACAAGTTCGGAGAGGTTACGTGACGGGGGCTTGGATGGGCTAGGTGTGGCGTCTGGGCCGGCCTCAGAGAACGGTCCTTTAAAACGCTCCATACGCTTATGGAAGTCTTCCTCACCTAAACAAAAAAAACATCCGGAAACATGAAGAGCTTCTGGACTGTTTAGTGGAAGTTCAGTAGTCGTGGTGTAACACACACAGCCAGTAAACAAATTCAGTCAAAGAGGAGAAGAAGATGTAGAGGTTTGAAAATCATTTTCTGGGGTTTAAGGGTCGTATTTGGGAACATCTGGCCATCCTGGTGGAATTTCGTTACTTGAAGCCATCTTAGAAGTATGCTAGCATGCATCGACAGGCTCATGTTTAATTGTTAACATTGTATTAATTTTTAACTTTTTAACCTCATAATCATAGATTTTGTTACTTGGCACCATCGCAGAAGTATGATAGCAGTTCCTCTGCTAGCATGCTAACGTTTTATGCGAGCATTTTAGCTAATTTTGTACTTTTAAACCTATTAATCATATTTTTTTCCATTACATAGCAGCATCTTAATAGTATGCTGTTCCCCTTTTAGCAATCAAACATACCATGAATGTTGTCTGACTGTGTTGGCCCTGATTCTTTTTAACGCCCCGCGGAAACCCTGTCTCGGCTCGGTTGACAACCACTGTTTTTCACTTCCGGGGAGAAGTTACGTGACGGAATACAAGCAATTAAATGTAGATTAAAGTCATCATTGGTACCCTTTAAAGCTCATTTTACCTAATATACAATTCCCCTTTCCTCTGGTACATCTGTGTTCCTTGTTCTATGTTCAGTATTTCCCATTTCATCTACTTGTGGCAGCCCTCCACAAATACATTTAAGGCCGCCGCAAGTACATTTTATATATTTATTTTTTTAAGATTTTGCCATGCAGTAAGTAACATGTCTCCTTCCAAAGTGATATGTGTTTCCATCTCCTGAAATCATGTTCCACAAAACATCGACTACGCTATTTGTTTTAAAATAAAGAGTTTGAGCAACAGGCTTGCGTAGTTAGTCAGCACGTACACACAGCTGGCGTGTGTGCTGTAAGAACAGTAGACTCATTGAAGAGTACAAAGTTAGCGGTCAGTATTTTTTTCTACAGAGTTTTGTGAATATATACCTTAGTAGAAACACTTTTTTTTGTCAATTTTTTATTCCGTTAAAATTTAATTGAATAAACGTTTGTGAAAGATCGCACAAGTTCGCTCTGCTAATTTTCTTTAGCCTACCAATGAGCTGGTCTGTTGTAAGTTAGCATTAAGCTAGCGACATTAGAGCCAACCTTCAATCCTGTATAATTGTATCGCTTTTTTTTCCGTTTATAACTAAATGTATTGTTGATTTATTACGCAAAACTGACTTTTCTTACCTATTGGTACCAGTTTTTGTGTATTTGGGATCTGCATAGGTCCCGGAAATGTGAAATAAAAAAATGGAGGCATTGCGAAGATGTTAAAATATTACTAAGAGTATGTGTTTGTGAAGCACTGAGACAAGCACTTGAATGTTAATTTGCATACTCACTGAGAAGATGATCGTGACAGAATTTGCCTTTGCTCAACAGTGTTGTGATGTCATCACCAGGGTCTGACAGACACCGCTGGGTCAGAGGAGTCACAACTATAATAACAAAAATTTATTTTATAAAACACACTAATATTTATAATACATTTTCTTAACACACAAATTAAAATATATTTTATAACACATATTTCTGCTCGCATTCACTGGAGCGAGTGTAAGCTTTAATCAACACTAAGCCAAAGTGATAACATATCAAGACAAAATGAGAAAAATAATTTAGGTATATCCATCCATCAATCCATCTATTTTCTACCGATTATTCCTCTTGGGATCGCGGAGGTGGCTGGAGCTGGAGTATATTTCTTCACACTTCTGGAAAAAATGTATACATGCTCGACACTAAACGCTGCTTGACAAACTGACAAAGATGCATTGCTTCAAACCTTTCAGAGATTTGGAGTCATTGTGATTATTTTTTAATCAGATTAACAATGATAAATTCACCCGCATTAAAGCATTTATTTTGATAGTCCCATTTATTGTAATAAGTGGGGCTGTCCCGATACAACTTTTTCACTACCAAAAACGTAACCTGCAATATTGGCCAATACAGATATTAATTCGATACGATACCAGCACAAATCATAGTGCATACTTTTATTTTGTAGTGTGGAATGTTAGAAAAGTTTTCATCAAGTTAAATTAATCAGGAGACAATGGTAGGTATGAAAAACATTAACTTTTTTAATTATCTATAGGGATGTTCCAGTGATTTATGCTGCTGACTCCAAAACCGATCATCCATTAGTCAAATTGGCAGATACCAATACCCAACAGATGTATTTCTATAAAAGTTTACATTTATTTATGGTGATTTTTGACAGTGTAACAATATCAACACATTATTTTAAACAATTCCTTACACTCCTTTATTACATACAATTGTTTTAACAAACAAAGCCAGCAGCACACAATAACTAAACAAAATCAAAAACTACTACACTGAGAAAATATCTAATCACTGTAGAAACAATCATATACTGATAGTACCCCTGTGTTACTTTCTGCTGTAAAGCGGTTCAATCTACACTTATTAAACTTTATGAAGCACTTACTTCTTCTGTTGTTTCTAGTTAGCTTAGCGGATAGCTTAGCTAATAGCATGGCTGCTTCTGCTTGCTCTCCGTGTTTAACATTTTTAGGCTCGTCCTCCAATGATAATGGTACATAAGCTATTAAGAAATGCAGTTTATTTGCCATAACAGAGATGGTTATTATTAACTTAGGGGAGCGGCTCTACAGTGTGAATGGAAAATTAGCGGTTAGCTTGTCAGCCGATGGACTAAAAATAAAACAATATTCGCCAAAGGGGATCCACGTTTGCCGATTAATGCCTTTCACACACTTAAAGAAAATTGTCCGATACTGATGGTTGGCCGATCAATGGGCAAATCCTTCATTATTAACAGTCTTGAATGGACTTACCGGTATGCTGTCTTTAAATTGAAGTGAAGCAGTAATTCTGTTTTTGGCAACAATAATTCATGAAATTAAGCTCATGAGGCAGTAAATTGAATGATGCAAACTTGTTTATAGATACTTTCTAATTCGCTTCTGCCTTGGAGACTTTGTATGTGTAAGTAATATGCAACTATAATTATATGATACTTGTTTATATTGACAAATGTGCCGTCTTAAACTGCAGTAATGTTCAATGAAGAACACTGATTACGGATGTCTTGTGTGCTATTTTGTGCTTAACTGTTATGTGCTGCTAACTCCTAGTAGCCTATTGCCTACCATGTTTACCTTTTGTAAATGACTTGACTAAAATACAAAAAAAGTCCAACCTTATTTTACAATAAGCACACAAGCTTTTTAAGCGCTCCAGGACTGCTTGTATCGTAGCTCATGTAGAAGATTTTAGGTGGAAGCCGATATCACCCAATATATTTTTTTGTTGTTGCTGATATTGAAACCATATCTGACAGCCCGCTTGTCTCAGCCATCAGCAGTTAGAACAAGGCTAACTCGCCCTGGCTTGTGAGGCTTGCTGGAGGACAGGGATAGCAAGCTAACAACAGTGCAGCAAGAATCCTTGAATGAAATTTCAAATTGTTTGTGATGCAGATTCTTAAGTCAAATGTTATACAGAAACTGAGCAAAGTCACAGCTTGTGGTTCACATGTTCACATTCTTGATGTTCGTATCAAACAACAAAATAGATTTATCGTAGAGGTGGGAATCTTTGTAATGCCTGATTATCAAATCGTGAGGTGCCCAATTTGATTATAAATCGATTAATGATACATCTTTTATCATTATATATTTTTGATGCATTACATTTAATAATTAATATGTTCTCAGCCGGAAAAAGGTGGAGTCCCGTCTCCGGGTTGGGGACGAGATGCAGCTCAAGGTGGAGGAGTTCAAATATCTTGGGTTCTTCTTAACGAGTGAGGGAAGGGTGAATCGTGAGATTGAGAGGCGGATTGATGCTACGTCTGCAGGGATGCGGACCCTGCATCAGTCCGTCGTAATGAAAACGGAGCTGAGCTGAAAGGCAAACCTCTCAATTTACTGGTCAATCTATGTTCATATCCTCACCTATGGTCATGAGCTTTGGGTTATGGCCGTAAGGACATGATCATGGGTACAAGCGGCCGAAATGAGTTTCCTCCATCAAGTGGCGGGGCTCTCCTTCAGATAGGGTGAGAAGCTTTGTCGTTCAGGAGGAGCTCAGAGTAAAGCCGCTGCTCCTCCACATTGAGAGGAGCCGATGAGGTGGTTCGGACATTTGGTAAGGACGCCTCCCTGTGGAGATGTTTAGGGTGGGCCCAACCGGTAGAAGGCCACAGGGAAGACCCAGGACAAGTTGGAGAGACTATGTTTCCCAGCTGGCCTGGGAACGCTTTGGAATCCCCTGGAAAGAGCTGGACAAAGTACCCGGGAAAAGAGAAGTCTGGGCTTCTCTGCTGCCCTGCGACCCAACTTAGGATAAGCGGAAAAAGATGGATGGATGGATAGTGATTCACATAACAAAATGAATAAAATTATATACCATTTTCAATAAGGTTGAAAATGTTTATCAAGATTCTTCTTCTTTGTACTTTGTAAACACTTTTTTGAATCCAGAAAGGATTCTTAAACTGGATCATACACTGCAATGTTTGACTTTAAAACAGAAAAGACTGTTGGGAGGCCTTTCTTACCATCTCGTCTCTCGGCCAGCTGCTGGACTCGTGACCGCACGGACGGCACAATGGGCGTATCGGGCTTTATCATCACCTCAGCTCCACGTCCAGACGAAGAGGCTCTCGGGCTACGGTTCTCTCGGCCCATCACCTCCAAACGTGGACGCTTCTGACTATCATTGACTTCTACAAGGTTCCAAAAAATTATATGGTCTCCAATCAAACGTGACTAATAAAGACATGAGAAAATATGTTGCATCAACCACAAACCCGATGGGTAGAATAGATTGTCTAGTAGAGGTGTTCTTTGCCTCTTCAAACTGAAGCCACCATCGCTAATTTCTTGACCAGCTTCCATACTAAGCTGCAAAGAGAATACAGTATGTCATTTATATACAATATAATCAAATGTACAATTTAGTTTCGTGTTCAAAGCTTGCAAACATTCAATAAGCAGTAGCATATTGACCCGATATCAAGGAAATACACAGCCAGTATGCTGAAACCGATTAGTGTTTTCCCACAGGCCAGCAATGTTCTTGTGTGTTGCAGGTCTGAGTTGCATGATAGAGATAGATTGATTAAACTTGATCATTGTATGGTAACAGTTTTTTGCAGAAATCAAAAATCTAATTCAACAGTTTTCAATGCAACTTAAATTTAATGCCCATGTCATGCTGCATAATGTTATTACATGTATATCCTGTATAGTCAAAACCATACAATTGTATACAACAGCTTAATTTTGCCTAACTCTGGCCAAATTAAACACTTAAGTCATTAAAATAATACAAATGTAATAAACATATTTTTCATTACTGTAGTAGTTAGCAAAAATTGCACTTCAATAAATATTGAACAAGTGTAGATTTTTCCCAATTGCGATGACATTCCGCATCCCTGCACTAAATGTACGCAGTGCTTCTATTTTTGTCGGTCACTGCAAATCGGCGTTTCAATTTAGCTAAAATCTGCTTGTGTTGGACAGGAAGTCATGCACAAACACAAAATAAATTGTCCGGTTTACTTTCAAAATAAAATAGTCTGTCTTCAACATTTTGAAAATTCCTAAATGGCATGAAGTCAACTTGTTTTTAGAAGTAATTTTACCTTGTTGAGACAAATGGATAAGGACATGCGGATTCTGGAGATCCAAAATTTAAAAAGCATGTACAGGCATATCCTGGGAAGCTATATGGGGTAAGCAGGGCAGTGGTTTGTAGGAGTTGAATGAAATGAATGAATGGTATGTACAAACCCCGTTTCCATATGAGTTGGGAAATTATGTTAGATGTAAATATAAACGGAATACAGTGATTTGCAAATACTTTTCAACCCATATTCAATTGAATGCACTACAAAGACAAGATATTTGATGTTCAAATTCATGAACTTTTTTTTTTTTGCAAATAATTAACAGAATTTCATAGCTGCAACACGTGCCAAAGTAGTTGGGAAAGGGCATGTTCACCAGTGTGTTGTATCACCTTTTCTTTTAACAACACTCAGTAAACGTTTGGGAACTGAGGAGACACATTTTTTAAGCTTCTCAGGTGGAATTCTTTCCCATTCTTGCTTGATGTACAGCTTAAGTTGTTCAACAGTCCGGGGGTCTCCGTTGTGGTATTTTAGGCTTTATAATGCGCCACACATTTTCAATGGGAGACAGGTCTGGACTACAGGCAGGCCAGTCTAGTACCCGCACTCTTTTACTATGAAGCCACGTTGATGTAACACGTGGCTTGGCATTGTCTTGCTGAAATAAGCAGGGGCGTCCATGGTAACGTTGCTTGCATGCCAACATATGTTGCTCCAAAACCTGTATGTACCTTTCAGCATTAATGGCGCCTTTACAGATGTGTAAGTTACCCATGTCTTGGGAACTAATACACCCCCATACCATCACAGATGCTGGCTTTTCAACTTTGCGCCTATAACAATCCGGATGGTTCTTTTCCTCTTTGGTCCGGAAGACACGACGTCCACAGTTTCCAAAATCAATTTGAAATGTGGACTCGTCAGACCACAGAACACTTTTCCACTTTGTATCAGTCCATCTTAGATGAGCTCAGGCCCAGCGAAGCCGATGGCGTTTCTGGGTGTTGTTGATAAACAGTTTTCGCCTTGCATGCTTTAACTTGCACTTACAGATGTAGCGACCAACTGTAGTTACTGACAGTGGGTTTCTGAAGTGTTCCTGAGCCCACGTGGTGATTTCCTTTACACACTGATGTCGCTTGTTGATGCAGTACAGCCTGAGGGATTGAAGGCTTAGCTGCTTACGTGCAGTGATTTCTCCAGATTCTCTGAACCCTTTGATGATATTACGGACCGTAGATGGTGAAATCCCTAAATTCCTTGCAATAGCTGGTTGAGAAAGGTTTTTCTTAAACTGTTCAACAATTTGCTCACGTATTTGTTGACAAAGTGGTGACCCTCGCCCCATCCTTGTTTGTGAATGACTGAGCATTTCATGGAATCTACTTTTATACCCAATCATGGCACCCACCTGTTCCTAATTTGCCTGTTCACCTGTGGGATGTTCCAAATAAGTGTTTGATGAGCATTCCTCAACTTTATCAGTATTTATTGCCAACTTTCCCAACTTCTTTGTCACGTGTTGCTGGCATCAAATTCTAAAGTTAATGATTATTTGCAAAAAATAAAATGTTTATCAGTTTGAACATCAAATATGCTGTCTTTGTAGCATATTCAACTGAATATGGGTTGAAAATGATTTTAAATAATTGTATTCCGTTTATATTTACATATAATACAATTTCCCAACTCATATGGAAACAGGGTTTGTATGTGTACAAAGCTCGCCAGGGATGATGTTACTGCTATGTTGTTGCTTCCCATTCATCCATTTGTTACCCTTGTCCGTCTTGGTGTTGCGGGGAGCCGGAGCCTATGCCAGCTGCACTGGGTTGCTACAAAAAAAATAGGCTGTCGTTCTGCAAGTCAAGTCAATGCCGACAAAGGCGCGCCCGCCTGTGGGTATTGCTGGACGGCAAAGCTTGCTACGCTGCGCTGCGTTTGCTTTAGTGTTTACTTTATCACACGATTATGTACGGATTAGCAAGGTTTTTCATAAAACTCCACCCTATTTTTCTGCACAGCAGAACCGCAACAGAAGGGCAGTAGAGATTGCCGGCTACATTTCGCTCGCGTTCCACATCCTGTGAAAATCAGGGGTCAGGTGAAAGCAGGCTTCAGTTACTGTCCTCAACAAGCAGTGGTGGGTGCTGCCATGAGGGCCCACCAGTGTTCCAAATAAGGCTGAAACGACGCGTCGACGTCATCGGTTACGTAAATACGTCGACGTCGTTTTTATGCTTCGACGCGTCGCATATTTACGTCACACTGCCGTCATGGCGGAGCGCAAAGCAGATGATGCGAGCGAGGGAAAAAAAGCACGCCACAAGTCGTCAAAAGTGTGGGAGAATTTCAATAAACAAATGTATATAATTCGGCATTATTTCGGCCAGTCGGCTTATAAAATCAGAGCCGATCAGTTTACGTTCGCGCGCAGGTATAACGCGGCGCGCTCCTGTCTCATCTGCTGGTGCGCGAGCCCGGTAATTAGACCGCTGTGTCAAATCAAGGAGTACAAAAGACGCCAGCGCAGAGTGGAAAAAGGTTTAGTTCATTACAGATAACCCAGAGTTGTGCCAAAAGTATGTAAGATTTAATATTTCTCTTCGTGGGTGTGGCGCACCTGTTGCGCTGGTGAGATGGGGGGGGGGGGGGGGGGGGGGGGGGGGGGGGGGTTGTGTGCATGTAGCGTGCTTAGTCTGGAGGCTAAATACACACAGTGTGTTATGTAACTGTTGTTTAGTGTTGATATTATTTGCTTAGTTTGATAAATGTTGGAGCAGTTTGCTTCATCAGGAGGGTGAAGTCGCTCAATTTAAAGTGTTGGATTTAACTGTGTTGGTGAGGGCGTAGAAAAAGGGGCATTTTTCTACCAGTAGACAGCGTTTAAGATTGAGTGTTTCACTGCTAAATTAATAATATATTTATATTGAATATGGATTTTAAATATGTATCTAAATAGGTGGTTAATTGGTTAGGTATTTATGTATTTGCATATTGGGTTTTCTGTTGCATTTATCTATTGTGTTTCTGGTGTTAAATGTATTTTATATGTATCTTGGTGCATTTATGTTGAGACAATTTATTTAAAATCTGTTTTAACTTAAAGGGAAAAGATGTGTCCATTTTCTTGCACTTGTTTAATGGTTAAGAGTTTGATAGCTAATTAATAGTTGTAAATTATGGGATTGATAATTGATTGATTTTTTACAGCATGTTAATCTTGTGGTGTTTTGTCCTTAAAGGTTTTTCACCTACTAAAGAAGCTAAAGGCTACTAAAGGCTACTAAAGACAGCTAATGACAGCTAAAGAAACTAAAGTCTATTAACACTGCTAAAGACTGCTAAAAAGACTAAAGAAGAAAAAATAAGCTGTTTCTTGGTTGGAAAAACTGTTGCAAACTAAAGGAAAATAAAAGGAAAAAGTAACTACGGTCTGGTCTTTTGAGTGAAATCCAGAAGCCACATTCAGCATTGGTACATCCCTTCAAGTGTGGGATAAGCACAGCGAAAAAAGCAAAACACTTGACAGTTGTTGTATGCACACTGTGTCGAGCGGAAATGGCCTATCATAGCAGCACAACGGCTATGAAGGAACATTTGAAAAGAAAACACCCGACAGCGTTCTTGCCATCACCATCAACTAGTCAATCGTCCGCGTGAGTATACATTGTCATCATTACACAAAATCATGAATGTGTCATTTGTATCTGCGTTGTAAATTCATAAACTAAAACACTGTTTCGCTCTGAGAGGCGCGTTTGGCATGCCTGTTCAGTGTTTACAAAGACGCGCTCCTCTTTAACGCTAACGTTAATTAGTTGTGCAAATACCTTTTACAACATTAACAGTTACATATACTATGTACAAACCAACAATTAACTTTCACTTTAATCATACTATCATTGTTGTGTTATTAAGCAAAATAAGCAATACTTTTACTTTTGTTGAAATGTTTACACTGTTACAGAATATTTCGTTTTGCACTTTTTTGTATTGGATGTTTATCTTTATTTTTGCACATTTTAAAGCAAAATAAGCAATACTTTTACTTTAGAAATGCTTATACTATTGCAGAATATTAAGATTTGCACTTGATGTTTACTTTTATATTTGCACATTAAAAAGCAAATAAGCTACTTTTAATTTTGTTAAATGTTAAAAGTTTTAAATGTTTACATTGTTACAGAATATTTTGTCATGTTGTTGTCAATGTTGACTGAGTGGCCATACTTTTTTTTTTGTATATAAAAGTCATGCCTTTTGAAAAAACTGGCCAACATTTATTTTTTCATCTTCATTTTAAATAAAAAAAATAATCGGTAAAAGGAAAAATAATCTATAGATTAATCGAAAAAAGAATCTATAGATTAACCGATTAATCGAAAAAATAATCTATAGATTAATCGATAGAAAAATAATCGTTAGCTGCAGCCTTAGTTCCAAAGCAATCACAGGGGGTCAGCCTAACTGCAGCTGGTTCTGCGCAAGTAGCACGAAGACCCTCACCACTCCAAGCCCAAACTGCAAATGATTTGCCCATGCGCAATTGTGGCTGTAATACCCCCCCCCCCTTACAAAGCGAGATGTCATTTAAATGTAAATGTTTCTTCACTGTTAGGTTAAAATAAATCAGTGCAACGTCCCAGTCATTTGTTAATGAGTAAGTCAATAGATTCGGTTTTGTAGTGTATTTCACAAACCTCCTGTCTTTTATTTGATAGCACAGGAGTCAGCAACCCAAAATGTTGAAAGAGCCATATTGGACCAAAAATACAAAAAAAAATTGTCTGGAGCCGCAAAATATTAAAACCCTTATATAAGTGTTAAAATAAAGGCAACACATGATGAACGTGTCTATATTAGCCTACGATCAAAGGCTGCCGCAAATCTTCGTTGACAGAAATGTTTTATATTAATTTTTATTTTACACGTTTTTGCAACATTGGAAAACATTAGTAAAATGTAGGCTTCTCACAGGATGAGATAACTTCCGGAAATTACTGGCTCAGAATGGCCAAAGGTATAGATGTGTGTGTCCAAGTTTAAGGAAACGGAAGGCTGTATTACAATCTTTCAAAACTGGGTAACGTTTGCTGTGGTCTGGAACAACATGGCACACAAACAACTATGAGAAATGCAGCCAATATTACATACATATGTGTCATGAGATATGCAAATATAAATTAAATACACAGGACATAAGTAAAGGAAATTCAATGAGCTCAAATATACCTACAAACGAGGCATAATGATGCAATATGTACATACAGCTAGCCCAAATAAAATGGTAGCATAGATTAGCTTGACTAAATATGCCTGATAAGCACTCCAGAAAATCAATAAAATCAACAAAGCTCACCTTTGTGCATTCACACACAGCATAAAACGTTTGGTGGACAAAATGAGACAAAGGAGTGGCATAAAACACGTCTTTCTGTGGCAGCATCGGAGAAAGTTGTACATGTAAACAAACTACGATGAGTTCAAGGATTGCTGAAATTAGTAGGATAAAACGGTGCTTGCCAAATACTCTCATCAGTGAAGGATGTATAATATAAACAGTGGGATTTCTAACAATTAGGAAGGTTTGTGTCATGTTTGTCCTCTTACAGAAAATATATTAAAACAAAATTTTTTTTTTCTTCTTCATCTTTTTCCATTTTCACACTTCTCTGAAAGAGGTGCAGGGAGCCACAAGGGCGGCGCTAAAGAGCCACATGCATCTTAAAGCCGCGGGTTGCTGAGCCCTGCTCTAGCATTTAACAATCCAGAAGAAAATTGAATTAAATTTAAATAACACAAACTAAGTGGGTGCTTCGGGGCTGAGTACCCACGTGGGATTGATGGCAAATTATTTCTCACCACCAAGCAAAAAACGCGCATGCTCAGAAAAGTAGCATCAGATTTACGGCCCATGTGATGGTCACTCGCCGATGAGTTCATCAAGCACTCAGCTGTAAGGAGCAATACATTACTCCTAAAAAACTAACGGGACTGGTGAGTGAAACATAAAAAAATAGTCGGTAGCTGTGTGAGTTATGTTGACAGTTCACGGACTGTGTTATCCATCCATCCATTTTCTACCGCTTGTTCCTTTCGGGGTCGCTGCATTCGGGCAGAAGGCGGACAAGTCGCCACCTCATCACAGGGCCAACACAGATAGACAACATTCACATACTTGGGCCTATTTAGTGTTGCCAATCAACCTATCTCCAGGTGCATGTTTTTGGGGGTGGCGTGTTAATTTTGCTTTCTTTTGAGACTGTTACATTTGTTTTAACTTGTCAAACCAGGCGCATTTAGCAGGCACACAAGTGTAGTCTGAGGTTGCTGATTTATTAACAACTTTCAATCTTTAAAATAATTTTGGAAAAATCAATCTTCCATCCAGCCATCCATTTTCTACCGCTTGTCCCTTTCGGGGTCGGGGGGTGCTGGAGCCTATCCCAGCTGCATTCGGGCAGAAGGCGGTGTACACCCTGGACAAGTCGCTGGCTCATCACAGGGCCAACACAGGTAGACAGACAACATTCACACTCACATTCACACACTAGGGCCAATTTAGTGTTGCAAATCAATCTATCCCCAGGTGCATGTCTTTGGAGGTGGGAGGAAGCCGGAGTACCCGGAGGGAACCCACGCAGTCACGGGGACAACATGCAATCTCCACACAGAAAGATCCCAACACAGAACACAGGACTACTCAGGACCTTCGTATTGTGAGGCACATGCACTTTCTTGTTGTAGTTAATTTTGTGGCGAGTTTGGTCCGTTTTACAAGATAATAAAGCCACAAATCATATGGGATATTAACTTAACTATACACACACACCGAGCACACACTGGCAGAATTGTAGATCGGCGCCTATGCCTACAGCCTACATTACAATCAATTATGCAAATGAGGTGATGACATATTCGAGCCACGACAGTCAATAGCTACATTCCTTACTGGGGCGTTGGCAACACTGCTACTACTGTACTGGCTCGAATTCAAATAAGCATAGAAGAGAATAAGAAAAACATCGATCGCATTCCACGGTACGAATATTACTATAGCGATGTTGTGATATTAGAAGAAAGGTCATGGCGTTATCCAACTGCATGATGCACTGTTTTGTTTTTTTTGCAAATATTGACTGTTCCTAATCTGTAATTCTCTTCGCAACATGTTAAACTCTGTTTCTGCCACTTGGTCAGGTCGCTCTTGAAAGGTAATTGTTTTCTTAACGAGTTGTTAACCTGGTTAAAATTAAGACAAAAATACATGAATTATCATTGGCATCGACATTTGAATCGATCCGCCCACCTGGAATAAGACAGCACTGCGTGGAATCACACAACTGCTCTTCGACATGTGTATCAACAAACGATGAACATAATCATGTGTTTCACTTCAAATAAAACAATGCGTCAACTAGACAAATTAAACTCGACAACGCCCCATTTGAATCTTTTAGATCATTAATGACATTCCGCTATTCGGTAGCTAAATTGGTTTATTAGGCTGGCAGTTGATAGTTTGACGCGCAGTGGAAGAATGACCGTGCACGACCCGAGGGTCCCTGGTTCAATCCCCACCTAGTACCAACCTCGTCATGTCCGTTGTGTCCTGAGCAAGACACTTCACCCTTGCTCCTGATGGCTGCTGGTTAGCGCCTTGCATGGCAGCTCCCTCCATCAGTGTGTGAATGTGTGTGTGAATGGGTAAAATGTGGAAGTAGTGTCAAAGCGCTTTGAGTACCTTGAAGGTAGAAAAGCGCTATACAAGTACAACCCATTTATCATTTATTTATTTAAATGGTTGCTCAGTGATATCGTAGTTATGTAGTTAGCATGCTAACTACAAGCTAACCCAGCAATTTAGACAGTGAACGACAGCCTAGCTTAGCTATAAATGCTACTTCCTCTCGAAAGTCGTAACCTTCAAGAACAAAATGTCAACGAAAAGTGTTAAGATTGTACATGCAAATGTCTTACCTGAAAAGTGTATATGAAAGTTGAGTACCGACACGAAATGACTGAACGCGGACAAGCTCGATCTTATTGTGTCGACTGTCGAGGCTCCTCCTGCAACTTTGAATTTCAGCGGGCTTGTTCAACGTCGACGCTTACGTCAGTGCCGTCAGCTGTGCTGATCTGGGACCAGCTCTTTCTGCTCAACATACCAAGGAATCCAGCAAGGAATCTCAGCAACACTGATTCATAGGCAAGAGGTTGGTACCATTCGCCGTAATAGACAAAATGACCGCGTAAAAAAACGTTTGCGATTATAGTTGTACATTTACTTTCTACAGTGCTCGGTGTGTAAACTATAGATTGTTGGAACATTACTAAAAAAATGTGTCGTGCTACAAACCATTCAACACTCTGTAACAAGACTAACTCAGATTTGTCAATACCTCTTTACATCAGGGATTACGGTAAAGCGTACAGTGGGCATGTTTCAAAAATAAACATGACTTTCATTTGGTTAACATTCAGTCGGTTATGTGTTATCTGCAGTGGAGGAAATGTGTTGTTGTAAAGGGTTCTTATTAGGGGTGTGGGGAAAAAAATCGATTCGAATTCAAATCGCGATTCTCACGTTGTGCGATTCAGAATCGATTCTCTTTTTTTTTAAATCGTTTTTTAAAATTTTTATTAATTTTTATTTTTATTTTTTAAAATTAATTAATCCAACAAAACCATACACAGCAATACCATAATAATGCAATCCAATTCCAAAACCAAACTCGACCCAGCAACACTCAGAACTGCAATAAACAGAGCAATTGAGAGGAGACACAAACACGACACAGAACAAACCAAAAGTAGTGAAACAAAAATGAATATTATCAACAACAGTATCAATATTAGTTACGATTTCAACATAGCAGTGATTAAAAATCCCTCGTTGACATTATCATTAGACATTTATAAAAATTAAAAAAATTAACAATAGTGTCACAGTGGCTTACACTTGCATCGCATCTCATAAGCTTGACAACACACTGTGTCCAATATTTTCACAAAGGTAAAAGAAGTCATATTTTTGGTTCATTTAATAAATTTCCATTATTGCAATCAGTTGATAAAACGTTGTCCTTTATAATTATAAAAGCTTTTTACAAAATTCAACTACTCTGCTTGCATGTCAGCAGACTGGGGTAGATCCTGCTGAAATCCTATGTATTGAATGAATAGAGAATCCTTTTGAATCTGGAAAAAAATCGTTTTTGAATCGAGAATCGTGTTGAATTGAAAAAAAAAAAATCGATTTTGAATCGAATCATGACCCCAAGAATCGATATTGAATCGAATCGTGGGACACCCAAAGATTCACAGTCCTAGTTCTTATCTTCTTTTTCTTCGGTTTTAACGGCCTTTGGCATCCATCATTTTGTGAATTACCGGCTCCCTTCCAGTAGGCCTATGCCCTATGTGTCAAAGTCAAGGCCGAATGAATTATCTGTGGCCCCGGGATGATATTTGATTAGTATTACAACCGGCCCGCAGGCCACAGCCGCCTGCTGCTGTTTTGCACGCACCAATACTCTATCAGTGTTGGGGCTAGGAATTTTCTAAATGTGTCATCAAGTCATAAAAATGGGGTCCCACAGTATATTTGTGGGATCCCACTTTTTTGTAACCATTTTGAAAACCAATGATAAATGTATTCATTATCCTGTGTTATCTCACATTCTATATTGTGTTCTGGAAAAAGGTTGTCATTTATGCATTCATCTTGATATTAAGGAACATGTTTTATTGTTGAAGGACATTTACTTGTTTGCTGTTTGCCTGTTGAAAATGTTTTTTTCTTGAAATAACTGACAGAGCCATAAGAAAATATTGCTTTATTCATTTAATGTACAGGACATGTGATTTTTCTTTGAAGGAAGTTTGTTTTTGTCTGTGAGCATGTTGAAAAATGTTTTCACTTGAAATTAGTGACAGAGCCGTACAAAAATTTTGGATTATTCATTTAATCGTTAAATAAAAAACACTGTGTTAAGTCCTGGTTCAATAGGGTATGTGCAATCATTTTAATATGGCCCTCGGCTTGTAGCAAATTAGTTTTTTTGGCCCTCTGATGCATAAGCGGCGATCTACATTTCTGCCAGTGGGTGCTCGGTGTGTGTGTATTAAAAAAAAAAAAGTTATGATTTGTGGCTTTATTATTTTGTAAACTGACCAAACTCGCCACAGAATTAACTACAACAAGATTGATTTTTCAAAAATTATTTTAAAGATTGAAGGTTGCCATTAATCCCACGAAATCGGCACCTATGCTCTGATGTATTGGACTTTGACATCCCTGGTCTATGGCATCTTGACCATACTACTTACGTGCAGTTGTGCTTCTATACCTATTTTCTTGAATACCGCACTGTAGAAACTTTCTTGTGTGCTTTTCACTCATATTCAATAATCAATTTTGTGTTAGCCTTTTCTTTCCCCCTTTCATCAACTCCCTCTTCATCACCTACCTTTGCGCACAGTGTCTGCTATACTTTAGAGCCACATATTCTACCGACTCCTCTTCTTGACACACTGCACACAAGCCAGTATGATGTTTCCCTATCAATTTCAAAGTTTTATTCATTATTTATTACTGTGTTTTTTAATACTTGCTGGGACCTGAGTCCAAATTTACCATACTCGTGCAAATGTGTACGGGTATGACAAATAAAGCTCCTTGAAATATTATTTATTGTTGCGGCTGTGTGGAAGATCTGATATAAAATGTCCTGTATTTCTATCCATTTTAATGCCACCAACACTGCAACCATCTCCACTGTGTACACCACTAACCAATTCCCAGTTCTTTTATGAATGCCCACACCCAGGGCCGTCGTTTAGGGGGTAAAGGTGATGGTAATTCAAAGGGCCCACAGACCCCAATAGCACTGTTTTTGTACTTGTTTTAGTTGTCCATGTTCATCTGTTTATGTTTGTAAATGTTGAACTTTCTAAAAAAAAAGGTATAATAAAAGAAAAAAATATATAAATAAAATAGTAAAAAAAGTAACTCCCACGGATCATTAAGCGCAAAAATTATGACAACATTGAGCCACGCCCACTTGCCTCCACATTGGACTGCCGAAGAAGAATGTGTTTACTCCCTTGGAAGTTCTACAAGGCAGATACATCACGCCCACAGGACAGGATTGCTCTGGACATGTGCTGGGAAGAGAAGGAGCAACAAAGACTTTCTTAGGGACAGGCTCTTGGAAAGACCCTCTGGAGCAGACCGAACTGCTTGGTTTGGTCTCTGTCCTGTGGATGTTCTCTTTCTTTCTTCTTCTTCGGTCAATCACACTGCAAAATCAATCTAGGACAGTGAATTTGAAAATTGACGACTCAGTGAGATTTATTAGAGATGAAACAAACACGCAGGAGAAAAAGTTCTCCCTTCAAAATAAATGATTTAAAATGCCTATTTTATTATTAAAGAGGGAACTCCAGTGCAAAAAGATGTACAGTAGAACCTGCATGCACCCACTTTTATTTTCAGATTTTTGCCCTCTAGTAGAAATGTAGTCAAAACATATCCCTTTGTGTACAAATATTTATAATTGTTTAATGTTTTATATACTCCATCTAAGGTTTGATGGACATGGACATATGTAGCCTACAAGTGGAACGTTCTGTCAATTTAAGAACAGTATTTAAAATATTAAGAGATCATTCTGCAGTAATACAGCAAACGTTTGTCTAGCATGCAGAGTCTATAACACAGGTATCAAACTCAAGGCCCGGGGGCCAAATCTGGCTAGCAAACACCTGGAAATGATATGTGTCAATAAAGTACTTAATATTTTCTCACTAAATGTAATTGATTTTTTCTTTTTGACAGAAAAAAAAAATGTACTGCTAAAAATTGCATACATTTTAAACGTTATTGGTATCCAATATTGCAACAAATATTACAGTATATGCTGGTTACTGGGGTTCAATCCCCACCTTCTACCATCCTAGTCACGTCCGTTGTGTCCTTGGGCAAGACACTTCACCCCTTGCTCCTGATGGCTGCTGGTTGAATGGCAGCTCCCGCCATCAGTGTGTGAATGTGTGTGTAAATGGGTGAATGTGGAAATACTGTCAAAGCGCTTTGAGTACCTTGAAGGTAGAAAAGCGCTATACAAGTATAACCCATTTATCATTTATATTATCATACTTTCCAAACATGTTTTTGTCTACAAACCCCATTTCCATATGAGTTGGGAAATTGTGTTAGATGTAAATATAAACGAAATACAATGATTTGCAAATAATTTTCAACCCATATTCAGTTGAATATGCTACAAAGACAACATATTTGATGTTCAAACTGATAAACTTTTTTTTTTTTGTGCAAATAATCATTAACTTTAGAATTTGATGCCAGCAACACGTGACAAAGAAGTTGGGAAAGGTGGCAATAAATACTGATAAAGTTGAGGAATGCTCATCAAAAACGTATTTGGAACATCCCACAGGGGAACAGGCAAATTGGGAACAGGTGGGTGCCATGATTGGGTATAAGAGTAGATTCCACGAAATGCTCAGTCATTCACAAACAACGATGGGGCAAGGGTCACCACTTTGCCAACAAATGTGTGAGCAAATTGTTGAACAGTTTAAGAAAAACCTTTCTCAACCAGCTATTGCAAGGCATTTAGGGATTTCACCATCTACGGTCCGTAATATCATCAAAGGGTTCAGAGAATCTGGAGAAATCACTGCACGTAAGCAGCTAAGCCCGTGACCTTCGATCCCTCAGGCTGTACTGCATCAACAAGCGACATCAGTTTGTAAAGGATATCACCACATGGGCTCAGGAACACTTCAGAAACCCACTGTTAGTAACTATAGTTGGTCGCTACATCTGTAAGTGCAAGTTAAAACTCTCCTATGCAAGGCGAAAACCGTTTATCAACAACACCCAGAAACGCCATCGGCTTCGCTGGGCCTGAGCTCATCTAAGATGGACTGATACAAAGTGGAAAAGTGTTCTGTGGTCTGACGAGTCCACATTTCAAATTGTCTTTGGAAACTGTGGACGTCGTGTCCTCCGGACCAAAGAGGAAAAGAACCATCCGGATTGTTATAGGCGCAAAGTTGAAAAGCCAGCATCTGTGATGGTATGTGGGTGTATTAGTGCCCAAGACATGGGTAACTTACACATCTGTGAAGGCGCCATTAATGCTGAAAGGTACATACAGGTTTTGGAGCAACATATGTTGCCATCCAAGCAACGTTACCATGGACACCCCTGCTTATTTCAGCAATAAGCAGGGGCGTGATGTAACACGTGAAGCCACGTGTTGCATCAACGTGGCTTCATAGTAAAAGAGTGCGGGTACTAGACTGGCCTGCCTGTAGTCCAGACCTGTCTCCCAATGTGTCGCATTATGAAGCCTAAAATACCACAACGGAGACCCCCGGACTGTTGAACAACTTAAGCTGTACATCAAGCAAGAATGGGAAATAATTCCACCTGAGAAGCTTAAAAAATGTGTTTCCTCAGTTCCCAAACCTTTACTGAGTGTTGTTAAAAGGAAATGCCATGTAACACAGTGGTGAACATGCCCTTTCCCAACTACTTTGGCACGTGTTGCAGCCATGAAATTTTAAGTTAATTATTATTTGCACAAAAAAAAAAGTTTATGAGTTTGAACATCAAATATCTTGTCTTTGTAGTGCATTCAATTGAATATGGGTTGAAATGGATTTGCAAATCATTGTATTCCGTTTATATTTACATCTAACACAATTTCCCAACTCATATGGAAACGGGGTTTGTAAATAAAAATACTTAACTTTACAGCAAACTACCCATCAAATTAATGAAAATGACAATAAATGTTACAGTGTTCTTTACAGCATATTACTTTAATATGAAAAAAACTACTACTGTTTTTTGTGTAAAAATTCTGTTGACTGAGCTGCCAGTTTTTTTAATGTAAAATCTATGGTTGTTGATTTTAATGGTGCAATACTATAAATGGAAGGACGGTACATTTGTTTTTACGGTAGAAAAACTGGCAGCGAAGTTGCCAGAATAAAAAAAGAACTTGTACTGTTTTTCCATTAACAATATAATGTTGTAAATTTAACACAAACATTCTGGCATCTAAGCTGCCAGTTTTTTTTTTCAGTAAACGCCCCTAAAAAACAGTGGCACTGTTTTTCCATTTACCATTGAAGTGAAATAATTAATTCATATAATGTTTTGCATTGGTGAATATTTGTATTCACTTTGGAGAAAGCAAACCACCAAGTTTAATTAAATAGTGGTATTTCAGTTTGAGCACATAAGATAAGGCACCTTAGTTTGACATTCGCAGGTGGATTGGATCACTTCTTGTAGGAAAGAGGCCCTAATTGGGACTTCAGAATGCAAAAGTGATAACCATATCCTTGAGAGAAGACTACCTGTCTAGCTCAATGCCAACATTTGAGTTATGACTTTAAGCCAGGGGTAGGGAACCTATGGCTCTCGAGCCAGATGTGGCTCTTTTGATCACTGCATCTGGCTCTCAGATAAATCTTAGCTGACATTGCTTAAGTAATGAATAATTCCGCTGGTAATCACAATGTTAAAAAAAACGTTCATAAATATATAACATTCTCATGCATTTTAATCCATCCAATCCGTTTTCTACCGCACTTGTTCAAGAACTCGCATTAATGGTAAGAAGTATTTTATTTATTATTGGTTAGCTTCAGAAAACAATGTTTTTAAAAATAATAAGAGACTTATTATACTCTAAAAATGTTGGTCTTACTTAAAAATGCACGCATTTAGTTGTATTCAGTGTGAAAAAATATTATATGGCTCTCACGGAAATACTTTTTAAAATATTTGGCTTTTATGGCTCTCTCAGCCAAAAAGGTTCCCGACCACTGCTTTAAGCAGTTGTTTTCTCGACACTTACACACACACACATCTCCTTGTATGGTCAGGATGTGCTGTCCTGACATAGCACACACCTAAACAGACAAAGAAGGAATATAAAACTGATGGTTTGGCTTCTCCACATACTTGCCAACCCTCCTGAATTTTCCGGGAGACTCTCGAAATTCAGCGCCTCTCCCGAAAACCTCTTGGGACAAATATTCTCCCGAAAATCTCCCGATTTTCAGCCGGAGCTGGAGGCCACGCCCCCTCCAGCTCCATACGGACCTGAGTGAGGACAGCCTTTTTTCACGTCCGCTTTCCCACGATATAAACAGCGTTATTTCATACGAGGCGTCCGGCATAACGCGGATGAGCATGGTGCAGATGGAGAAGATCTTCTCGGCGTCCGTGTTGGCGCACACGTTGCCAAAGCCGACGCTGGTCAGGCTGCTGAGGGTGAAGTCGAGGGCGGCGATGTACGAGCTGCGCACCGACGGGCCGCCGACCGTGTTATTGACGTAGGGCATCTCCAGGCGTTTGCCCAGCTCATGGAGCCATCCTCGGGGAAGAGACGGGAGGACAACAGGGTGACCAGAACTAAATCATCCAGACCAGAGATAAATTGTATTATGTTTATCTTACCTAAAAATAAATATATTTATTAATTTAAAAAAAAACAACTAATTACATTTTTACTATATTTTGCTAAAAACATCAAAATTATCCATCCATCCATCCATTTTTCTACCGCTTATTCCCTTCGGGGTCGCGGGGGGCGCTGGAGCCTATCTCAACTACAATCGGGGGGAAGGCGGCGTACACCCTGGACAAGTCGCCACCTCATCAAAATTTATTGTATTTTTTCTGACTCCTTATTACATCCAGCCATAGAATTATACATTAAAATAAACGTATTTGAAATAATGAATTTTAAATGATCATAATAATTCATTTAAAATGACCATATTTAATTATTAAAATAATTGCTTGTTTATCAACAACTTTAGTATTCTATTCATTACATTTTGAAGCTCTCATAAGCCAAGTTATGTTATATTCCTTAAGATTTATTTATGCAAGTTTGAAGTATCAATGATCTAAACACAGTTTTGTTTGCATATTTTCAGGATGTAGATATATATATATGAAATACTTCACGGTGGCAGAGGGGTTAGTGCATCTGCCTCACAATACGAAGGTCCTGAGTAGTCTTGGGATCTTTCTGTGTGGAGTTTGCATGTCCTCCCCGTGACTGCGTGGGTTCCCTCCGGGTACTCCGGCTTCCTCCCACCTCCAAAGACATGCACCTGGGGATAAGTTGATTGGCAACACTAAATTGGCCCTAGTGTGTGGATGTGAGTGTGAATGTTGTCTGTCTATCTGCGTTGGCCCTGCGATGAGGTGGCGACTTGTCCAGGGTGTACCCCGCCTTCCGCCCGATTGTAGCTGAGATAGGCTCCAGCGCCCCCCGCGACCCCAAAAGGGAATAAGCGGTAGAAAATGGATGGAGGGATGGAAATACTTGTGTAACGCAGGTGCCAAATTTATACCTTTTTGTATTTGACTGGTATGCTCTTGCTTACTAGTTACTCTTTGAGCGCTGTGCGTGCTTTCTGGTCACGTGACTGCCGCGGTCCAATTAGCTGGGCTTATAAGCCGGTAGCAGGAAGTTGCCAGCTGACAGATCGATTGTTTGCTCGAGGTAGGTTTTTAATCCTCGTTTTTACCTGGAATATTGTGCTAACTAAGTATAAACTAAAATGCCTAATTTGTAACTTTATAGAGCCGACTACCAGCGCCGGAGTTTTTTTTTCTCTCTCTCATTAAGCTGTTGGTGAGTCCATATTTATGAACATAGCACAGTTAGCATTTATCCCTCTTCGATTGTTTCCATTGCAACAGTCTTTGTAGCATATTATCAATCGTCTGTATACAAGGTTTATGATTTAAACCTTTTGATAACTATTTGTGTGTTAAATGTACTTTTAAATGTGTTTTGATAATAAGCATGTTTAGTGCACTGATGCTGCTAATAGTTATTTTGACATTTTATTGCATATTGTGATTTTGATGTTATTGATTTATATTGTACAATATGGAGGAAGAAGATATGTTGTGTACACATGGATTTAAAATAATGTTCCTGGCTCTTACACAGGCCAGGCTTTTCTTGTTTTGATGGCGAGCTAAAGAAAGGAGCATCTAGTCCAAGGAGTATTCTCCCCACCACCTGTTCGGTTTGGGCGGGTAGGAGGCTCTCGAGCCGACCCTTTACATTTTTTTTTTCATCTTTAACCTGCAGTACACGAGCTGTACTGCCATCCTTTTTTTTTCTAAGAACTCTAAGTCTGAACTGTGATTTATTCAGATCCCGAAATATTAATTAATGAAATTTGAATTGTATGTATGTATATAGTCACTGTTTTCCCGATTTATTTCATGTTGAATGGCCATTCAACTTATTGTGTGTATTATCTGCTGTCCCTCACAAATGGTTTAAATACACGGTGTCAACCAAACTACAGTTTAAGCTCTGCCTTCTCTCTCCAAGTCGAAACCCTAGACTTCTGTTCTGAGCCCATAAAACCCCGTATATACAGTATTGCATTAAATTTGTAGTACGTATAGGTTACAAAATTAGTGGCGAGCTAGCCAGGAGAGAGAGCAGCTTAAGTTGTGTGTTTGTGTCTGTGTGTGGACAGAGTATAACTTTACACATAATTGAGAAACATGGCATAAATATACATAATGCAGTATTGATTGAGTGTGATACAAAGGCTGAAGAAAATGAAGAGGTCGTGGAATTTTTGTCTAAATACGGTTCGATTGGTCAGTGTGAGATTATTGATGATTGGGAATCTGAGTTTAGGCATAAGTGGGTTGTTGAGTATAAGTTTACTGATGCTATTAACGCGCTGCGTCACATTTTGCCTTACACTTTTGTGAGTCGAAATGGTAAAATTTATGAAATATCCGAATTGTCCGCTGTTTGCGCTACTCGCATAGAGAAACAGAAAACAAACGCATATTTATCTGATTTAAAAGAGTTAGCTAAGCTAACTGGTAAGGACTTTACGGAGGTCCTCAACGATGTGATGTCCCTGCTTGGTCACTCTGTTACGCAGCTTGGGCCAGTCCAAGCTAAAACTCTGCCAACTTCTGCTGCCCAAGCAACACAGTCAACCCCCACTGCCACTACCGAGAGTCAGGAATTGCTCTCCGATCACACTGAACATAAACCCCAATCCCAAACTAGAACCTCTCTCCCAAATATTGCTGCACTTACCTTGAACCCACCAGAAGTCCGTTATGTGGTTGAGCACATTGTTAAAAACGAAGACAGCGCGATGCTTCATCTCTCCAGCCAGCGTTTCAGAGTATTTTCTGGGAGGTTGCCCCGGCCTCAGAATGAAACCGATTATGAAACATGGCGTGTTACTGTGGATTTACTGTTAAATGATTCCTCTGTTTCCGATTTGCAGCGATCGCGCAAAATCTTTGAGAGTCTTCTGCCTCCCGCTGCCGACATGGTCAAGCACTTGAAGCCTGAAACACGGCCTGCAGTCTATCTCCATATTCTGGATTCAGCGTACGGCACTGTGCAAGACGGAGATGAGCTTTATGCTAAATTTATGGATACGTTCCAAGACGCAAATGAAAAGGCATCATCATACCTTCAGCGGCTGCAAGTTGCTCTCAATTTAGCTGTTAAGAGAGGGGGAGTTCCATACGAGGAGACCAATAAACACCTACTCAACCAGTTTTGTAGAGGCTGTTGGGACAATGTCTTAATCTCCGAGCTCCAACTCAGGCAACGTAAGCAAAATCCGCCATCCTTCGCTGAACTATTGCTGCTATTGCGCACAGAAGAGGACCGAGAAGCAGCTAAGACCCTTCGCATGAAGCAGCATCTCGGCCCATCCAAGACAAGAGCCGCAACTCAAGCACAATACGCTTATGCTGGTGGGGAAGATCATGAAAGTACAACACTGGAAAAACTTACAAAGCAACTGGCAGATATACAGAGACAATTGACAGCTTTGATCGCCGCCCAATCAGGAAAAAAACAAGCTGTACCAGCGAAGACACCATCGACTGGTGCTGGTTCCCCACATGCCAAACCTGCTGCTCGACACTACGGTTCTGCACAGTCTGGACCGAGACCCGGTTATTGCTACCAATGTGGTGAAGAGGGGCATATTAAAGCAACATGTGACAGTCCCCCAAATCCTGCTCTGGTCTCATTCAAGAAAAGACAACAGGCAGAGAAGCTGCAGAGATGGAAGAAGTCAAGCACAGGTCATTCTTTAAACTGACCCCAGTTCCTGTTACGGGACGAATTGGAACTGCTTTGGATCAAAAATGTCCCAAGAATCTTACAACTGTTACCTGCACTGAGCTTACTCCTTCTTCTCCAATCACAAAATCATGTCTACCGAAAGGGTTGATTGGATCGAAATGTACAAGTGAAGTCCGCATCGCTGGTCAAGTGTGCTCCTGTTTACTTGATACTGGATCCCAAGTTACAACTGTTCCTGTGGCAGTTTATAATAAATATTTTTCTCAAGAACCTTTGAAGTCTCTCTCTGACCTTCTGCAAGTTGAAGGGGCAGCCGGCCAAACTGTACCCTACCTGGGCTACATTGAAATGATAATTACATTCCCCAAAGATTTTGTGGGTGCAGACACAGAAGTAGCAACACTAGCACTTGTGGTTCCGGATTCCCGTCCAGAGTTTCAATCACAAGTACTGATTGGTATGAATACCCTTGAGCCATTGTACGACCAATATGTGGAAAGAAATCAAGGCACTTTCCAGCCAGAGACACATGGATACAGAGCTGTCCTGCAACTGCTCCAACTGCGGCGCCAACAAACACAGTTGGGCAGCGAAGGTGTTGTGAGGGTTTCAAGTAAAGGATCAGTTACAATTCCCCCAGGACACACGGTTGTGGTTGAGGGCTCCATCCATGGCAACACTCCAACTGCAGGCTGTTGTGTACTCATTGAACATCCCTCATCTCCAGTGGCTGGTGGACTCTGTGTGACAAGTTGTCTCATTACCATTGCAAAGAATACCCCCCATAAAGTTCCCGTCATTCTCAAAAATGAGTCAGAGCAAGAAGTGTCCATTCCATCTCAGAGCACCATTGCAAATCTCGTCATGGCACCTCAAATCTTGTCACATCAAACTTCTCTCTCATCCGAACCCATTGCAAGTTCTTCGCACCATCTGCATTTCGATTTTGTTGACTCACCCATCCCAGAGGAATGGAGAGACAGGATTATAAGCAAACTGAAAGAAATACTGGAGGTCTTCTCTTGTCACGATCTGGATTTTGGAAGAACTGGACAAGTCAAACACCACATCAAACTGAATGACGAGACACCATTCAAGCAGCGCCCAAGGCCAATACATCCACAGGATATAGAGGCAGTTCGACAACATCTGCGAGATCTTCTAAAACCGGGAGTAATCAGAGAGTCCGATTCTCCTTTTGCCTCGCCTATTGTAGTTGTGCGCAAGAAAAATGGTGATGTCCGTCTGTGTATTGACTACAGAAAGCTAAACCTCCAAACCATTAAAGACGCCTATGCCCTCCCCAACCTGGAGGAATCATTTTCAGCGTTGACTGGCTCAAGATGGTTTAGCGTGCTGGATCTCAAGTCTGGTTATTACCAGATTGAGATGAATGAAGCGGATAAAGCAAAAACTGCCTTTGTTACCCCGTTAGGATTCTGGGAGTTTAATCGCATGCCGCAAGGCGTTACCAATGCTCCCTCAACTTTTCAGCGCCTCATGGAAAAGTGCATGACAGATCTTCACTTGAAAGAAGTTCTTGTGTTCCTCGATGATTTGATTGTCTTTTCACAAACCCTGGAGGAGCATGAAAAGCGCCTGCTAAGAGTCCTTAACCGATTGAAGGAATATGGCCTCAAGTTATCCCTGGAGAAGTGCAAGTTCTTCCAAACCTCTGTACGGTACCTGGGTCATGTGGTGTCTGAGGAAGGGGTGAAGACTGATCCAGAGAAGATTTCTGCCTTAAAGACCTGGCCAATTCCACGCACCCTGAAGGAGCTAAAATCATTTTTAGGATTTGCTGGTTACTACCGAAGGTTCATCCGGGGATATTCCGCAGTAGCCAAGCCACTGAATGACTTGACAAGGGGCAATACACCACCCCGTAGGACTGGACAGAAAGGGTCCAATTTCAAGTCACACGGCTCGAAACATACACCTTTTGGAGGAAGGTGGTCGTCAGAATGTCAGAGTGCCTTTGAAACCCTGATTCAGCACCTAACTACTGCACCTGTTCTGGGGTTTGCAGACCCGAAGAAGCCATACATCTTACATACAGATGCGAGTGCCATAGGTCTCGGTGCAGCTCTTTATCAAGAGCAAGATGGTAATTTGAGAGCCATCGCGTATGCTAGTCGTGGGTTATCCACAAGTGAGTCGCGATATCCTGCTCATAAACTCGAATTTCTAGCATTGAAATGGAGCATTACAGCCAAATTTCATGATTATCTGTATGGTGCTAATTTTGTTGTGGTTACAGACAACAACCCATTGACATACATCCTGACATCTGCTAAACTTGATGCTGCCAGTCACCGTTGGCTTGCTGCACTTTCAACATACACTTTCACGCTTCAGTATCGGACTGGCAAGCAAAACCTTGACGCTGATGCGCTGTCACGCCGTTCCCATGATTCATCTCTTGATACTTCCTCTGATCTAGATCTCGTCCGTCAGTTCACCGATGGGCACAGCAGTGAACCAGGATATGAAATTTCCCCAGAAGTCGTCGCGGCCATTTGCCAAAGTCGTCTTGTGAAAAACTGCAATTCAACCAGTTCTACCGATTACCCTCCCATCACACTGGTTGAGTCCATGACCACCTCTGCCAAAGCCATCCCTGAGAGTTATCTGGACGAAAATCAGCATGGGTTGCTGGTTGTGCCAGCCTTGTCTATTGAGGAAATCAGGGAGAAACAGAGATCTGATCAATCCATCCGAGAGGTCATTCACCAGTTGGAAACGGGAGAGCATGTACCCCCAACAGTGAGACACGGGCTTCCCGAATTGGCCTTGCTTCTTCGAGAATTGAACCGCCTGCAATTGGTGGATGGTGTCCTCTACAGAAGAAGGAAAGATGGAGATGAAGAACTTTTCCAGCTCATTTTACCTGAAGAGTTGAGGGCTTTGGTTCTGAAAAGTCTTCATAATGACATGGGACACCTAGGTGTTGAGCGAACACTAGACCTCGTACGCTCTAGATTTTTTTGGCCACATATGTCAGTTGATGTAGCAACCAAAATCAGGACTTGCGACCGGTGTGTCCGACGAAAATCCCCACCAGAGAGAGCCGCACCCTTGGTTAATATCACCACCACTCGGCCACTTGAGTTGGTGTGTATGGATTTTCTATCTCTAGAACCTGACCAGAGTAACACCAAAGACATACTTGTTCTTACAGATCACTTTACTAAGTTTGCTGTGGCTCTACCTACCCCTAATCAAAAAGCACATACCGTTGCACGTTACTTATGGGACCACTTCATAGTTTACTACGGCATACCCGAGAAACTTCATACTGATCAGGGACCAGACTTTGAGTCTAAGCTCATAAAAGAACTCTGTGAGATTGCTGGTATTAAGAAGACAAGAACTACTCCGTATCATCCACGAGGGAACCCGGTAGAGCGCTTTAACCGAACTCTATTAAGTATGCTCGGAACCTTGGAGCCCAAGCAGAAGAAGCGATGGAAAGAATATGTGAAACCACTCTGCCATGCGTACAATTGTACCAAGAATGATGTAACTGGCTATACACCCTATGAATTAATGTTCGGTCGCTCACCCCGCCTTCCAGTCGATCTTGCTTTTAGTCTTCCAGTCCGAGGAAAGCTGTCAAGGTCACATTCCCAGTATGTTGAGCATTTATGTTCCCGGCTCGAGCAAAGTTTCAAGCTTGCTGCTAGATATGTGCAGAAATCTGCAGAACACAATAAAAGAAGATTTGATAAACGAGTTACCCCATCTAGTTTGGACGTTGGTGGTCGTGTTTTAGTTCGCAATGTGAAACTGCGAGGAAAGCACAAACTTGAGGATAAGTGGGAGCGTGAGGTATATGTCGTTCTCAGCCGTGCTGGTGACCTTCCAGTATATACAGTGAGACTAGAAAGGGATGACAAGGCTCCAACTCGAACTCTTCACCGTGATCTTCTACTGCCCTGTGAGTCTCTTCCGAGTGATACTTTCCAAAAGTCTCCTGAGGCAACGCCTCCTCGCAGGCCAGTGACCCGAAGCCAGCAGCAAGAGACACCACTTAGTGAGAATCATGACAATTCTGAAGATGAAGATGATTGCCAATTACCTCTATTTGCAAACCTTTCACCTGGAACCTTAACTGTTGAAAAAAACATCCTACCATCACTTGACAATGCTCCAGAGTGTATACTTACTGAACCTGTGAAACCTTACTTACCTGATCTAGGGAAGTCCTCTGCCAATCCAGCCACATCGCCGCCTCCATCTGTGGGAGAAGATCATCAACACTTACCTGCATCCAATGAGCCTGTTATCTTTTCAGCTGAAGAACCTGAAATTGGAGAACAAGATAAAATGGATGGAGAAACGGAGAAGAGTGGCCAAGCAGAGACCTCCCCAGAGTCTACCAACCCTGCCCTTACCCAATCGGTTGTGTTTGACTCTGAGGTTCTTAATGCGCCTGATGTTGAACCTCATGCTATTCGTCGTTCTTCAAGACAGCGACAACCCCCTAAGCGATTTGGTTATTCCATGTTGGGTAATCCTTTTATTTCAGTTGTTCAGACGCTTTTCCATAGTCTAGGAGATGCCTATGGTGAAATACTTGGTACCACCCCTGCAGGGAACTCTAGCTTAGAACTACCCGTTCACATTATATAGTATGCACACGGAGGTGCACTATCTTAAGGGGGGAGGGTGTAACGCAGGTGCCAAATTTATACCTTTTTGTATTTGACTGGTATGCTCTTGCTTACTAGTTACTCTTTGAGCGCTGTGCGTGCTTCCTGGTCACGTGACTGCCGCGGTCCAATTAGCTGGGCTTATAAGCCGGTAGCAGGAAGTTGCCAGCTGACAGATCGATTGTTTGCTCGAGGTAGGTTTTTAATCCTCGTTTTTACCTGGAATATTGTGCTAAGTATAAACTAAAATGCCTAATTTGTAACTTTATAGAGCCGACTACCAGCGCCGGAGTTTTTTTTCTCTCTCTCATTAAGCTGTTGGTGAGTCCATATTTATGAACATAGCACAGTTAGCATTTATCCCTCTTCGATTGTTTTCATTGCAACAGTCTTTGTAGCATATTATCAATCGTCTGTATACAAGGTTTATGATTTAAACCTTTTGATAACTATTTGTGTGTTAAATGTACTTTTAAATGTGTTTTGATAATAAGCATGTTTAGTGCACTGATGCTGCTAATAGTTATTTTGACATTTTATTGCATATTGTGATTTTGATGTTATTGATTTATATTGTACAATATGGAGGAGGAAGATATGTTGTGTACACATGGATTTAAAAGAATGTTCCTGGCTCTTACACAGGCCAGGCTTTTCTTGTTTTGATGGCGAGCTAAAGAAAGGAGCATCTAGTCCAAGGAGTATTCTCCCCACCACCTGTTCGGTTTGGGCGGGTAGGAGGCTCTCGAGCCGACCCTTTACATTTTTTTTCCATCTTTAACCTGCAGTACACGAGCTGTACTGCCATCCTTTTTTTTCTAAGAACTCTAAGTCTGAACTGAGATTTATTCAGATCCCGAAATATTAATTAATGAAATTTGAATTGTATGTATGTATATAGTCACTGTTTTCCCGATTTATTTCATGTTGAATGGCCATTCAACTTATTGTGTGTATATATCTGCTGTCCCTCAAAAATGGTTTAAATACACGGTGTCAACCAAACTACAGTTTAAGCTCTGCCTTCTCTCTCCAAGTCGAAACCCTAGACTTCTGTTCTGAGCCCATAAAACCCCGTATATACAGTATTGCATTAAATTTGTAGTACGTATAGGTTACACTTGACTTGGTGAATTCTAGCTGTAAATATACTCCTCCCCTCTTAGCCACGCCCCCCACCCACCACTTCCCAAAATCGTAGGTGTCAAGGTTGGCAAGTATGCTTCTCCAGGTTAGGAGTCCTTAATTTTTTTGACCTAGGCTCCTCTGGGTACTGCAGAGCTGTTAAATGACGCTCGCTTGTAATAAAGCAACTTTTTGTTCAGCAAAGCGTCTCCGGCGTCTCTTTTGATCCAGCCACACTGCCGTGTCGCTCTTCTGTCCGGGAGGGGGTGACAAGACCAGAAATACACTTCCCCGTAAAATGTTGTAAAAAAAAACATTTTACAGTACAATTTTGCAAATGTAAAGTTTTTACTGTAAAATCGACAGTCAACTTAAAACAATTTATATAATTAATAATGAAATCCAAAGGCAAATTCATACATTATTCGCTGTTACAAGCGGCCCTCTGATGGCAGCCATAACTGCGACGTGGCCCTCAATGAAAACCAATTTGACATCCCTGGTCTATAAAGTCAATCTGAATCAAAATCTGTTCATAAACTTGAGACATCTTTACCGCTTATCATTATCGCCTTGCAGGAGACTATCCCAGCTTGCCTGGGGTGAAAGTGGGACAACTCACCTGTCAATTACATGGAGCAGTGTTTAACCATAGGGCCAGAGCGCATTGAGCAGCGCCCTCTGGAGAGCCGGCAAAAAATGTTTCTCAGCTGTGGTCCGCAGTGATTATAAGTTGTGATACACTTTTCCACCACTTGTGGCAGTAATGACAATATCAAACAGATCAAACCTGGTGCTAAATTCACAGTAGTTTCTTAAGCGCAAAAATTATGACCAAAATGGAGAATCTGTCTTTAATTTCATTATCAATTTAGTTAAATATACACATTATAAATTTTGTTTATTTTAATGTAAATTGACTTTCCGTCAGTTCTTTTTTTGTCCCTTCTTATGCAGTACGATTAACAGTGTTTTTTTTCTTCTTCTAAACAACCTAACCTAAGCTTAGAGTTAAGTGTTAAATAATTATTATTTGCCATTAACACATTGTTTCATATCATTTGAGAAGGTTTTAAACTGTAAGTAGGTTAGACATTATTATTGAAAATGATTAAAATCAAGAATAAGATGACTAATTTAGTGGTATTATTTTTAAGTGGCCCCCGGGCACCTCTGTAGAGGAAAAGTCAGGCCCTGAAATCAAAAAGGTTAAGAACCATTGGCGTTGTTAGGCATATTTTAGGGGGGCTCAAGTCCCCCTAAAATATTCTTAAGCCCCCCTAAATAATTTTTTTATTTTTTTACAAATCTTCATTATAAAGTGGCCCGAATATGAGTTTAAATAAATAATCATATAACCTGTTATTAATCACTCAGTTTCCCCTCACTTCGTAGCGTAAGGTAGAGAGCCCCTTTAGTGCGTCGGTATCCAATCCATTCCACTTGTTCATATAGAAAATGCTCACATCACTGAAATTCCAGTCCGCATTTTCTCTGCGACCTTGCTTGCGGTCCTGCAGGTGTACGAAGCACATTATCTTCCTTTACAATGAGTGAAGCTGCACAAAACCTTGTGTGTGCAATTGTAAATAATTTAGTTTTTAAGTTTTGTGTTTCTTGTAGAATCTATATAAAGTAATATACATTAGCCTATTGTTAAAATAATGAAAAAAACATCATTAAATATATTTATTTTATTGTATTGTTACATTAATAGCTGTTGTATTATTATAGGATGGCTTGTTAAACATTTCATAGGATTTTCAGAGGGAGGAAAAACCAAGACATTTAATATAAAATGCAAAATGAATAAATACATAAAAAGAAAAAGAAAAAAAATGGTTAAAGGCCATCGTCCCGGGGAGCATTTCATTTTGTCCCGTGCATTTAAAAAAAAAAAAATAATAACTATGAATAATTTCTAAGTCTTTGTTTGCCGTTTGTGAAGTTTTGTGCTTGTGCGTAACGTTCGCTTCCATCCTGTGCATCTCCTGGGGGCTAAGCCCCCCCCTGTCCTTAAAAGCTAGTGACGCCCATGTTAAGAACCCTGGTGTGTGGAGAAAAAAATTCTAACATTTGTGTGTTAAAATGAATGCAAATAAATTGACGCATAACCATGTAAACTTTAATATTGTAAATGGACAGTTAGACAGTATACATATAAAAGGTCAATAAAAAAAAATGCAGTTACTGAAAGCATCAAAGAAAATGCTGCCACTTTTGTCCAAATGTGAGAAGAAGAAAAAAGACATAAAGAAGGTGTGGGGAATAATGTAGTCTGTGGTTACTTCTGGCATAAAGAAAGCAAGCAAACAAAGCAAAATCATCACAGTAAAGTAATATGTACACAATAAATGTTATCGAGCATGACTGGATGCAAATAGTAATATTTATTTACCTGCTAAAATCCTTTTAGCGTCTTGTTTGAAATGCAGCAACAGTTTGGAAAAATATAGTTAGATCCTGGTTTCATATAAGAGTCACTCAAGAAAACTACATGAAGCTGTCTCATATTCCATATAATATTACTATAATTTTAAGAAAATAAGACATGACACATCTGGGTAAGAAATACAAGAGCTTTGAAGGACTGAAAATATTCTATTTGACATCTAAGACTTGTTAGGTGTGAGCATAGGTCGTCCAAGACCTGGAACACAGTTAAGTCCACGAACCTCATGACAAATCAAAAGGGGAACTGCGAAAAAAAGCAAGCGTCTTTTTGTGTTGTTCTCGCCGTTTCCGGGACCCAAATGGCTGTCAAAGTGTACCAACTTGTCGGAATACCTACTCAGACTTCTTCTGTCCGGGTGAGAGGCATGATTTATGATCTACAATAAACTTCCAGGGAGCAAGGAATTGAGGAAACACCTCGCCAGTCGATCATGTTGAAATTGTACACAGTTTTGTGATCACAGCGCCGTTATAAATAGTTCATCTGCGTTAGCACTTATAATAACAATATCACTAATACTTGGTTTATATTTAAATCACCAAATGTAAATGGAGTATTGTTGGCACACTGAATGGTTATTTATTTGATTTTATGGGCGAAATAAAGGACCTCCCATCAGCTCTGCTGGCAGAGGACTTATATTTACTTTTATTTGAGAGTTAGAATGCACTAGAAAATATACATCCGTCATCATATCTTTCATAATGATTGTGAATGATAGGCATAATTCCGAAAAAGTGCAGTTCTCCTTTAAGCGGGAGTTAACATAAGCTTATTTTGCACTGAACTGGAAGTGAGTGTGTGTAATTAGAAGTTATGTTGCTTAGTGAATATGATGAAGTTAACAATACAACACATGTCGACGTATATCAGTCCCTCCAACAGCTTGCAAGCTTTTTTGTGATTGTTGTAGCCTAAAATGCCTTAATTAGTTTCTTTAAAATTGTATGAACTTCTTATTTTTATGAATTTGTTATCAATGTGTTCCTTGTAACCTTAACCTAAAATAGTATAGGATTGCAACAGAAATTGGAAAACAAATAGTGCATTGATGTTTTACTCGTTATACAGCTCATACCTAAAAGTAGACACTAGATGGCAGTAAAAGCACGTACTCAGATCTCAATGTCAAATTACTGTACTCTTTTTAATAATTGTAACTAATAATTCATTACAATTACAGAAAGAAACACCACCAAAGGCTTCCTTATTCTTTGTACTCTGTCGTGTGCAAGTTGCAGTTATTCTCCGTGTATGTTTTACACTTGAAAGAAGCGAACTGTTCTATAGTTGATCTATAGCGCTCATTTTTGTTGGGTAAATGAGAGATGATTAGAGATTATCATCACACTTCAACATCTCTAACATGTAAATACTGCCTCTTAGCAAGGTCAGTATTGCAAATGAAAGAAATATGTTCTTAATTGTCTAAGCCTGGATAAATAATGTTAAATAAATATATAAATACATGTAAATTAGGAAGTTAATGTTTATATACTATGTTACCCAGAAGGCTTAGCACTGTAGACAGTAACAGGAAGTAGTTCTGGGCTATGCAGGAGGACAACAGTTGTGTTGTTTGGTCAATAAAGAGTTAAACGTTTTTGTTTCCCGCATAATTTGTAAGAAATTGGTTTTAATTTGCATTAATTGGTGCCATCGCAAATTTTTGAAGGGACTGATAAACCATTTTTCATAGAAATTAGTCTTTTGGGGTTCACATTTGTTGACTTAAGCGTGCACTTAAGCAGATCAGGCTGTAAACATAAGCGTGTTCTACTGTATTTGACAGATAAGGCTATTCTATATTCAAGGAAGACCTTGACAACACTCCCCAGTTACACAACATTTTTCTGCGCCATGTGAAAGTTTTGCATAATACCGTAAAAGCGCTGCAAAGGCAATGTCCTTGAGGCCCACTTTCAGTTTAAATCACACATAACACAACATCTTTTATTCTTGCATTTCCTGTCTGTGCTTTGTCTTGAAGCCAAGGGGAGAAACGACATGGCAGAGAGACCCGAAGCAGAAAACAGTCAAATTTGAATTTGATTTGATGGCATTTTTGGACTAAAACAATTGAAAATAAATTGTTCAATAATCGATTTGTTTCGTGCAAAAAAACACATTTCACGATCTGCAAACCTTCCGTAATGGGATTCGAACCCAGTGAACTGTTAACAAGACCTAGTGTAGCACTAACAGCGCTTCACAGGGGACAGTAAGAATGTTTTAGGAAGCTTGCTATTATGTTCTTTTCAGTAACAGAGCAGGATGGGGCTAGGAACATGTTTGCGGTAAAATTACATATGCAGCGATTATTCATAATGTTTGTTTGTCCTGTAACGCTTAGTTGTTATTTTTTCTTCCCTGCGTGCTTTGTGGCTCTGCTTTCTAGGGGTGTGCTTTCCAGCCGGAAGGCCAAATAGTTGCAATTTTTGGTTATTATTAATATTATTGTTCTTGAATACTTTGTTTTTTGCAGTAGCTTTGAATATTTTTGGCCAACATTCACAACTCTCATGTCTACTTCCAAATTGAATCTTTGGTGAACTCGCACTTTGACTACTGAGAAAATACACAGCACATATTTTGTATGTTGTCAGCTTGCTAACCGACAAAACTAAACCTGATAGTGTGTGATTTTTTGTAACTATTTCAAGCAGACTACTGTAGCCATGGCGGAGTAATGGTACAGGTATTTGTAACCGTATTCTTCCATATTCCACACGGGACAGGAAGTGTTTATTTTTTTCCCTTACACTACCCAAAATGGACTATGTGGTTAAGACCGAGGTACGTACCGAAGCGTGACGACAACGTACATAACACCCCTAGTGGTCATATGTTTTGTCACGTCAACGTTTTGTCATGTCATGTGACCGCGGCTCTTCAAACACCCTCTCACAAGTACGATACGCTGTACAACACATGGACATAGTGTAGAACTTAAGGTAGTAGTAGTACTTCTTTGTACTCCGAGTAGTATTACTACATGTGTATAAATTGTGTTGGGAACTATAAGGACAACATTTGACAAGAAAGTCACCAAAATAACAAAGATGAGGGCTGACGTGCATGTTAGTTTTAAAATATCAAACAGAAAAATGCTATGGAGAGTAACAATATTCACGTGTGTTTGTGTGTATGTACCCGAAAATAAATTCACTCTTCAAAAGATTTTTCCTTTCTTCTTGTTCTTCTCCATTGTCCTACAGGAGAAAAAGACAACACTTGATTACGATATATGATTATTCAATATACTATTAAACACACTTAAAGAGGTATTTGTGGTGTACAGCATATACTGAGGTAAGGGCTACACTGCAGTTGTCAAAATACTTCCTTTTATTCGATCTAAGGATGTTCTGATTAAACTTTTGCCACTTCTGATTCAAGTCCATATTAAGTATTGGCCGATCCAGATATTGATCCCATACGATATCAGCACAAATCATACATACTTTTACAAACCCCGTTTCCATGAGTTGGGAAATTGTGTTAGATGTAAATATAAACGGAATACAATGATTTGCAAATCATTTTCAACCCAGATTCAGTTGAATATGCTACGAAGACAACATATTTGATGTTCAAACTGATAAACATTTTTTTTTTGTTGCAAATAATCATTAACTTAAGAATTTGATGCCAGCAACACGTGACAAAGAAGTTGGGAAAGGTGGCAATAAATACTGATAAAGTTGAGGAATGCTCATCAAACACTTATTTGGAACATCCCACAGGTGTGCAGGCTAATTTGGAACAGGTGGGTGCCATGATTGGGTATAAAAACAGTATAATGCTCAGTCTTTCACAAGAAAGGATGGGGCGAGGTACACCCCTTTGTCCACAACTGCGTGAGCAAATAGTCAAACAGTTTAAGAACAACGTTTCTCAAAATGCAATTGCAAGAAATTTAGGGATTTCAACATCTACGGTCCATAATATCATCAAAAGGTTCAGAGAATCAAAATGACCGTGACCTTCAATCCCTCAGACGGCACTGTATCAAAAACCGACATCAATCTCTAAAGGATATCACCACATGGGCTCAGGAACACTTCAGAAAACCACTGTCACTAAATACAGTTGGTCGCTACATCTGTAAGTGCAAGTTAAAGTTCTACTATGCAAAGCGAAAGCCATTTATCAACAACATCCAGAAACGCCGCCGGCTTCTCTGGGCCCGAGATCATCTAAGATGGACTGATGCAAAGTGGAAAAGTGTTCTGTGGTCTGACGAGTCCACATTTCAAATTGTTTTTGGAAATATTCGACATTGTGTCATCCGGACCAAAGGGGAAAAGAACCATCCAGACTGTTATCGACGCAAAGTTCAAAAGCCAGCATCTGTGATGGTATGGGGGTGCATTAGTGCCCAAGGCATGGGTAACTTACACATCTGTGAAGGCACCATTAATGCTGAAAGGTACATACAGGTTTTGGAACAACATATGCCATCTAAGCGCCGTATTTTTCATGGACGCCCTTGCTTATTTCAGCAAGACAATGCCAAGCCACATTCAGCACGTGTTACAACAGCGTGGCTTCGTAAAAAAAGAGTGCGAGTACTTTCCTGGTCCGCCTGCAGTCCAGACCTGTCTCCCATCGAAAATGTGTGGCGCATTATGAAGCGTAAAATACGACAGCGGAGACCCCGGACTGTTGAACGACTGAAGCTCTACATAAAACAAGAATGGGAAAGAATTCCACTTTCAAAGCTTCAACAATTAGTTTCCTCAGTTCCCAATCGTTTATTGAGTATTGTTAAAAGAAAATGTGATGTAACACAGTGGTGAACATGCCCTTTCCAAACTACTTTGGCACGTGTTGCAGCCATGAAATTCTAAGTTAATTATTATTTGCACAAAAAAAAAAGTTTATGAGTTTGAACAAAAAATATCTTGTCTTTGTAGTGCAATTCAATGGAATATGGGTTGAAAAGGATTTGCAAATCATTGTATTCCGTTTATATTTACATCCAACACAATTTCCCAACTCATATGGAAACGGGGTTTGTATTTTGTTGTGTAGAATATTAGGCAAAAAGAGAACAACAAAACACTAACTTATTAATTATTAACTGTCTAGAATGGATTTACGTGTTAAAGTGGGGTGTTAATTGTTTTTCCGGCGACACTCAGTGGCCACAATAGTTCGTAAAGTTAAGTTCATGACACATTAAGTTGAATGATGTGGACACGTTTGTTACCGGATATTTTCCAATACCTCTCGTAAAGAGTTGTATTTCCCGCACTCGGCTTGAGGCTTTGGTTTCAGATGCAGGAATAAGTTAGTTGTGCTGCTGCCTTTTTGAAACCAACTTTGCACCGTGCAGTCAGTTGTTTGCGGCACTTTTCTTCTCTTGGGAACAAATGTCTCGCTCTCGTTAGCATTAGCCATGTTTTGCTATGTGAGCCGCTAAGGAAGCAAGGGGACGACGCAAGCTACGGAAGCTTCTGAGGGGCAAAAGGTATGCCGGGGCAAGAGAAGTAAAGAATAGATTTTTTTTAAACAGTCTACAGCAAAAAAATGGAATATATCAAAAAACTGATAAATCGCCCAAGCCCACTACAACTGGACATATGGCTTTGTAATAATTTTTTTACCTCCTGAGTTTTGTTACTTTGCAAAACCTTTCACTATCAAAGCTCACTGTTCGTGCTTCCTGTGTTTAGCTGAGTCGCTCTACGCCCACCGAGACAAAGATTGTGGATGACCGAAAAGAGGGCTCACTGCGTTCAGTCGATTCTACTGGTAAATAAACACACTCAGATGCTGACAGCGATACACAGACTTAGTGCGACCTCTTGCTCCCTGTTTGAAACGAGAGACGAATAAACGCGAGGCTCAACAATTCTGATTGGCCAACATGTCTGTCACTCAAATGCCGGGGGAAAAAAAACCCAAAACCCAAATAACTCAGCCTCTTGCGGATTTGTAATCGCACTAATTAAAACCTCGATGTCGATTAATCGTGCAGCCCTAATGCACATGCATCCTCCGCTGTTGCACCCATCTGTCGTTAGACTCGAAATGGAAGCGCTAAAAACTACAACAAGGCTGACGGGGAGGTAAAGACGCAGTCAAAGTGGAGGCACGTAAACAAGACTGACCACAAAACCGGCGCTTCCTGAAGAGACAGTCAGAAAGCGGTTTGATGATGGTCTATAAAACATTATCTGTGTAAATTCTGACCAAATAACTACCATTACATGTTAAGTGTTTTATATTTAGAAAAAAAATCATAATACGACCCCTTAAAAGATGACTTTCATACATTAATACTTCAGACAACTAAATTTACTGTAACTTTATGTGACTAAAATGTTGTAAATTTAGTCGACTAAAACAAAATTCATTTAATGAATGGATTAATGGACTAGATTTATGTAGCGTTTTTTTCAAAGTGACTCAAAGCGAATTACACAGAGTACACATAATTTGTTCACATTCACATGTCGATGGTTGAAAGCTACATTTAACAATAATGATAAAAATAAACAGTTCATGCTGGTAAGCTACAGTACATTTGAAGTTATCACCACCAAACAATCATACATTCACACTCACACAGCGATGTGAGCTGCACTGGGAGTAAGGGTGGGTGAAAAGTAATGAGTAAGGTGGCGTAGTACAAAGAACCCTCATGTTTCTGGACAGCAACTCTAAAATTTGAGCCACGTCGCCCCAAATTTGGATGACTACAGTAAAATGAACTTTAGGGTTGGAAAAATATTGTTATGACAGTGTTTTCTATAATATGGATTTTTATTTTAACATTTTTTAGTCATGTTTTGGGACAATTTGTGACAAAAGGACGTTTTCCGCACTGTTCTGCTACTTCGCTGTGCGGGTAAGTGAACAAGGCAGTATAAGAAGTGGCCGTTTTGTTTTTACACATATCACTCAACTAAGTACATGTAGAATATGGCAATAGATTGCCATACTGCAATATTGTATGGTATTGTGACTCAAGTATGGCAAAGTTCTTGCCAATACCCAGCTCGAGTAGAAGTTGTATTATTTTCACAGTGTAGACTCAAGTACAGACAATATAATATACAGTAGGATTATGATTATGAATGTGTTACTGACTTGGAGGCGTCCAGTTTCTGCTGCTCCAAGATTCTCTGCTGAGCTTCCCAGTTGGCTTTCTCGTCTTCATACACTCGTCTCTTTTCTTCCAGTTCTTTGTACTGCGCCTCCAAGTTCCTCTTCATTTGCTCGTGACGCCGCTCCAGCTGAGGATGACATCACCATACAAACACTGATACTGTATCTTCATGCACTCATGTCTACTCAGATCAATGTTGCACACATCTATACATATATGTACACCTTTATGTACTGTAAATAATCAAACATCTACACTTATATCTACACCTTTATGTATTGTAAATAATCAAACATCCACACGTCTATCAACACCTTTATGTACTTTAAATAATCAAACATCTACACGTATATGTACACTTTTATGTACTGTAAACAATTAAACATCTAAACGTATATGTACACTTTTATGTACTGTAAATTATTAAACACCTTTATGTACTGTAAATTATTAAACATCTACACGCATATGTACACCTTATGTACTACAAACAAACATCTATGAGTATATCTACACCTTTATGTACTTTAAATAATTAAAGATCTGCACATATATGTACACTTATGTAAAGTAAATTCTTAAAAATGTACACGTATATGTACACCTTTATGTACTTTAGATAATTAAACATCTGCACATATATGTACACCTTTATGTACTGTAAATATTCAAACATCTCCAAGTACATGTACACAATTGTGTACTTTAAATAAACACCCACAAGTAAAATTACACCTTTATGTACTTTAAATAATTAATGATCTGCACATATATGTACAGTATGTAATGTAAGTTATTAAACATCTACACATATATGTACACCTTTATGTACTGTAAATAATCAAACATCTACAAGTATATCTACACCTTTAGACTTGAATTTCCTTTTATTGTCATTCAAATTTGAACTTTACAGTACAGATAAGAACGAAATTTCCTTGCATTAGCTCGTTGGAGTGCAGGCTATGTACTTTAAATAACTTAAGATCTGCACATATACAGTATGTATTACTTTATGTACGGCAAATAACTGCACATATATGTACACCTTTATGTACTGTAAATAATTAAACATCTGCACATATATGTACACCTTTATGTACTGTAAATAATTAAACATCTGCACATATATGTACACCTTTATGTAATGTAACTAAATATCTACACGTATATGTACTGTAACTAATTAAACATTTACATGTTTAAGTACACGTGTATGTATTGTAAATATTTAAACGTGTACACGTGCATGTATTGTACATAATCAAAGGCGTAAATATACTTGTACTCATTTAAGTATTGTGGATAATCAAACATGTAAACGTATATGTACACGTGTATATACTGTATATAATCAACTAAATATGAACTTGTGTTCATAATCATATACGTACTGTATATTATCAAAAGTGTACATATGTACACATTTAAGTACTGTAAATAAACATGAAAACATATGTACAGTAAATATTCAAAGGTTCACCTCAGCCTCTGAATCCTTCAGTTTCTGCTTCTTTTCCTTCACTTTCATTTCAAAGACTTGTTCCATTTCTGCTTCCATCTTCTTCATCTTCATCACATGTTCTTTTCGCTCCTCCTCCATCTGTGCCAGCGGACTCCTGGAGAAAATGTTTGCATTTATTATATTATATTTTTGTTGTACATATTACCCGTAACTGTCAATGAATTGTAATTGCAAATACCTCAAAGACATAGCAGGTATGTGCAAGATGAGCCAGTAAAAATTGTATTTTAAAATGTAGATGCCATATTTAAGTGTTTATACTTTGACCCTGACAAAGATATGAACATTTATAAATAACAGAAAGCAGCTTGCACGTAAGAATGCTTGTTTAATTCCAGTACGAGGCACACAAACATACAGGGCATTGGCCTAGCGTGAAGCTAACTGGAACTCGCCAACGGCCAAAAACAAGAAAGTCTACGAGTAGCAATGGTCAACTGTTACGTCGAGTAAACCAACACAGGACATGACCGGGAGGGACCGGTCATGACAGTAAGTTTGTAAATACGCAATAATTTGGTGAAAAACAACGCAACTGACTCTGGTAGAAAAAAAATTAGCAAAAATTTGGGGTTAATGGGACAGTTGCATTCTGTAGAACGTTGCGTTATATTGGACCGCGTTACAGCGAACTATGAACGTAGTGTATTGTATTTTCTTGTAGTTGTAGCAGTGTACTTGTAGCTTTATTGTCATTTTAGTACTTGCTGTGGTGTACTTGTAGTTTCTTACAGTAGTGTATTGTAGTTTATTGTAGTCATAGTACTCGTGGTACTGTATTGTGGTTTCTTGTAGTACTTGTGGTAGTGAATGTTGGTTTCTAGTATTTGTAGTACTTTATTGTAGTGTTTTATCAGTGAAGTTGTAGTTTCTTGTAGTTGTAGTACTTTTAGTCACTCTTGTAGCCCATTCTAGTCATGTGCAGGTCTAAAGTCTTGTGTCCAAGGTTAGTTCTTTGGTCTTGTCCATGGAGATGTAGAGGTTAAAATATTGGAGTATTTGTGTATGTATTTTTTACAGACAATGAGTTGCGATTAGGAGTACTTTCTTAAAGGGACAGGAATAATTTGTGTGTTTCATGGAAATATAACTGCTTTGTAATTACAACACTTGTTGGTTGGTCGGTGATCAAATACTAATTTACTCAATGGAACACAAATTATGCTGTAACCTTTGTTTCATGTTTATCAGTAATATGGATTTGTTACAATATAAAAATATTTAACTTGCAAAATCAGCCGAGGACCAAATACTTATTTTCCCCACTTGACCTACTCAATACTCCAGATTGTTAAGTTAGATGTATATTTTGGATGGTATAATCAGATAATTATATGTACAATAAACACATGACTAAGAAAAATCCACAATGCTTACAGTATGTAGACTTCTGTATTTGTTGTTGGCGTCCTGAATCTGGCAGGACTTCAAAGCTATTGGCATTCATAAAGCATATATTCATATTTTCTGTGCCAAGTAATGTGGTGTGTTACACCAGGTTACACATTTTGAGCTGAATCACTTCTTGTTTCTTTAAAGCCCTAATTAATACAAATTGCACAGTATTCCACCATTTCTCCAGCCTGGTGGCAAAGAGGCTGGAACCACTTCAGTTTATCTACTGTATGAGGCCAAACATGGAGTTTAGGATGCATGCTTCTCGTTTGAATACTATTGGTAAGCATCTGCACTCAACACACCTATTTATGGACATTTCATCAGCTTTTAACAGTGTCAATACAAGCATTTTAAGGAACCAACTGTTGGAACTCTATGTGCATCCAGCACTGATTTTATGGATTAAAAGTTTCCTACAGGGTAGGCCACCGCAAGTGTTTGTAAATGGTTTTAAACCCAGCAAAGTGTTTTTAAAGACTGAGCTTCCCCAAGGGTGTGTTTAATCTCCCATCCTCTTCTCTGCATACATCAACAAAATCAGGTGCAGCAGAGAATGAATGACTTTTAAAAAATATGCAGATGATGTGGCTCTGGTGGCACATGTGAATGACAGTAAATCAATGTCTGACAACCGTCAGCCAGTCAACAACCTTATGAGCACCTTTAAGAAAAGCTCCTTATTGCTGGGCTTCACTAAAACACAGGAGCTGTGCTGTGGTAGCGGAGGAACGCTTGTCTCACAGCAGTCTCCACTTTTCCAACCCCTCAGCATTGATAGTCAGCTGGTAAGAGCAGGTGCAGTCCTTCAAATATTTGGGGACGGACATCAACACCTGTTTGTTCTTCACCACACAGGCTGATGCAGAGTATCTAAAAGCTCAGCAGCGCTTCCACATGCTGGGGAACCTCAGGTCTTTCAGCATCACTAAGGACACGCTGACTCCGGTCTACAAATCATTCATAGAATTCATACTAATTTTCAGCATGGGTTCATGTACAACTCACTTACATTCAAACATAAAACGAAACCTTCCCTCGTGATAAAACAGGCCAGTAAAATAGTTGGATCCACTCAAAACTCCCTTACAAATCTCTACAGTCAGGCAGTTACCAGGAAAGCCACCTCCATCTTTCAGGAATCACACACCCACTGCGCTCTTCATTCTAGCAGCTACCATCAGGCCGCTGGTTTTAGGTGTCACTTGCCCGGAAAAACATATATAAAAAACACCTTAATTCCCTCTGCCATCATCACTTTAAACAAAAAGAAATGAACACTGCTGGATTTTCTTTTATATCACTTACATTTTGTGTCCGTTTTGTTATATTTTTCATCGCTTATTGTTCTGCCCTGTAAATGTTCTTCAAACCTGATGATTTTTTGTTTTGTTACCGACAATAAAGGTTATCCATCGATCTAACAATCAAATTATGTTGTGACAGTAAAGTCTCACTTGGTAAGTTGTCCTTTGGTCTTGGTAGTGTCCACTCCATTACAGGTGACGGCTGCAAGTTTCCTACTACGGTAATTCTCATAGTGGACGTTGTTGGTAACGTCCTTCAGATCTTGCATGTGCGTTCTGTTGATGGTGACCATAAAATAATTGTATTATCCCACACCAAAAAATAAGATATTTATAAAAACAGAAGCTTGACATGTCTGCTGGTTGAATATACAATATGCATTGTACATACATATCCTACCTGATTAACATGTTGCGCAAAACAGTGAAGTCGCAATGTTCGCCGTTCTCCACTGGAACACAAGAAACAATAACATTACATTGTCTGCATGAACCTTATTATACAGTTCACTGCCACAAGTCCAAATATCTTCATGGTTTTTTGGATTTACTTCTGCAATCCATGCAAATATAAATCACAAATGAATTTTTTTTTGCAATGTGATACACGCACACGCACACACAAGTAATAATGATAAACATTTCTAACATTAATGCAGCCTATTGGTTAATATTTAGATATGATGGTATATTAGCACATATTAATCGGTGTTTAATTAATGTACATGTTTGGTTAGCGATAGTGATTGTATTAGTATTTGTACTTTCTTGTAGTTGTAATATTGCACTTGTACTTTCTTGGAGTTGTGGTAGGGTACATGTAGTTTCTTGTATTTGTAGATTTTTGTAATTGTAGTACTTGTTGTAGTGTACTCGTTTCTTGTACTTGTAGTACAGGTAATGTACATGTGGTTTTCTTGTTGTTGTAGTACTTTTAATAGTGTATTGTAGTTTGTGATAGTTGTAGTACTTGTAGTATTGTACAATGGTACCTCAACTTAAGAGTGTCCCAATTTAAGAACGTTTTGAGATAAGAGCGGTCTCTCGGCCAATTGAGAGATTTAGTTTGAATTACAAGCATCCCCGCCGCTAGCGAACCCCGTAAAACATTCAGTCCTACTCGCTAGCAATAGCTTATGCTAGAGATAAACATAACTTTGTTTTTCAAGCATGAAAAGTAAGAAAGTGAGTGTCAAAGCAACACTGATTTGAGATACAAGTGTTTTGAGTTAAGAGCTCTGTCAAAGAACCAACTCAGCTCATAAGTTGAGGTACTACTGTACTTGTATTTTGTTGTAGGTGTCGTGATATATTGTAGTTTTAGTTGTAATACTGGAAGTAAGGTACGGTACATGTAGTTTTTTGTAGTTGTAGTACTTGTATTATTCTATTGCAGTTTATTTTAATTTGACTACTTGTCATAGTTTACTTGTAGTTGTAGTACTTGTAGTAGTGAACTTGTAGTACTTTTAGTAGTGTGCTTATAGTTTCTTGTAGTTATAGTATTTTCACTAGTGCACTCATAGTTTCTAGTATTCGTAGTATTGTACTTGGTAGTTTTTTTCTAACTTTTAGAAGTTTACTACAGGCGGTCCTCCAGTTCTGATGTTTTGTGGTTATATATGCACTCCCGTAGGTGTTTAATACAGTACAAAAAAGAAAAAAAAGGTAAGTGCAAAAGAATACAAAGGACGTCAATTTTGTTTGTTTTAGTTGACTCTTTTCTCGTCATGTCTCCCAAGTCTCAGGCAGACTCCTCTGGTGGCAGTGCGCCAAGAAAAGGAAAGTGAAGTAAAATGTTGAGATAGTGTAGAAATCAACATGATTGACAAAGATGGTATCTTTGAAAATGTGAAAGTACCGGTGTCTGTTTTAGTGATGACTAAGCAGCATAATGGCCTTATTATTGACACTTCGTCTCTCCATCCCTTCATGTGTTGTGTGTACAATGTGACTGACATACAGTGGGTGTTCATTTAGCTATCCTGTATATGTAAGTTCTGACCTACACTTAAACTCCAAATACATCTTGGGTTAGGTGCGTTTCACTTTAGAATATGAGAATCCATACTGGTACCAACTGTTGTTACTTTTGTTTATGTGTAAATAAATGTTTTTCATAATAAAATCGTTCTTTTTTATTCAACATTTAACAGTGAGCTAATAACTGTGCTGTCCAGTTGTTATATTTTATTTTCTAACACGTCTAAATATCATTCACAAATATGTATTCATTTCAATTTGTCTTAGGTGTGTTGCTGGAGTCCAGGTGTAGTTTTTGCAATTAAGTTAAGTGTGATAGCCTTTGCTTTTGTTGAGTCCTATGAAGTGTTTGTACTGTAAGTATTGTACTTATTGTACAACCTCTGCTTGACTGTAAAGTGCATCTTAGTTGTAGTTTTCATTACCAAATTTGGAGGCGTTGAAATCATTGTGTAAAAATCGCTAATGCTAATCAGTATCATGTATATGAGTAAAGTGGAGTCTTACTTTTGAGGACTTACTATCAAGCATGCTTGCTTTGTTGGCATGGGAAATGACAACATTACTTAGGGCAGTCCACTACAAATGTGCCTGATTGCCCGCCGAGTGTTTTTATCCACAGCTGAGTCTGCCAAAAGACCTCACATGGAATAAAGGTATCAAAATATGGTACCGTTTGATTTTATGTGATCGATAGGAATTCGGTCAGTACCTGAAAAAGTACCAGAACACATACGTAGACCGAGGACCGCCTGAATTTAACTTTTGTTATAAGTTAGAAAGTTAATGTTACAAAACAACCAACTATAGTTGGTTTGAGACAAACTACATTTCTAACATGCTGATCGTAAATATGAGATGTGTAAACTTTAAATTACATTGAGTAAAAAATAATGAATCTTAATTACACAGACAACAAATGTAACTAATAAGGCTCGTTGTTCCATCAGTAGTTTGATGACAGAATAGTTAGATGATTAGGAGTTTGATCATGGTTAATAATAAGATGGGATTCTGGAAAAGGACTGCATACAGATTGCAGAAGACGATTATATGAAACATAAGGTTATATGATATACAGTATATGGTGATATGTGCACAGTTTGCAGCCTCTTCTTCACTGAAAACGCTGCTCCTTATTGCTCCACTCCACTGGTAGCCACTCATCATCAGGCGAGCAAAAAGGAACACCTTACCATTGATGAAACTTAAGAAGCTCCGCCCCTTGGCCTCCCAAGCCAGCCATTGACCTCCTGTCTCTTCTAGAGGAGGGAGCTCTGACGAAGGGGGAGGGGTATGGTTTTTCAGTTACTGTCTGTGCCCAGCGGGGGCAAAATCTGGGTCTGGAGCGACTGTTTTTTTTTTTACGTTTCAGAAGCCGATTCTGACCCAAATTGGCCCGGATCAACACCATAACCTGCATGGGTCCAGGCTGACTGGCTTAAGAGTGCAGGGGTTATAAGGGGGTGAGGCGGTCGGAGGGCCTATACAGGAGGATCTATGCATTAGCAGCTTGGGGAGGCAAAACTAGAGGATCTCATGGGATCCAATGGGAAAAGCAGGCTAGAAACTACGACTTAGGCAAAAAATACCTGATGAATTGTTCTCAGCGTGTTATCTGTGGATGTTTGTTGCATTGATCAAAGTGATGAATTTCAAAGAATATTGTCCATCAGGTGTTTTGGGCCTTAGAGTTTTTTATTCAATACAGCGTATTATGTTAGTCTATGATGATATACAGTATGATGTGTTAAAAGCTGACAAACTTGCACTTCAAACATGCAAAAGCGTGCTTGTTGGTCTCTTTTTGCAAACTAGATGTTTTGCTGCTAACATTTTTGCAATGCGCACGTATGCAAATGAGTAAAACATAATGATACCAAGCCGCATGATGTATTAATAACTTCAATTAATCCTAGTTAGTATTGACAGATCCTACCTTTGCCCAACCTTTTAACACTGTGACTACCCCTTGTGATTCAAGAATACAGAGTAGAATCACAGATATGAACTAGAACAAGAGTATGAAAAAATATTGGCGCAAAGACAGGAGCCTTGGTTACAGCGATGTATTTCAGCTGTAGCTTCATTGGTTTATTTCTAATGAGACTGAACGGCATCAGACCTGGGACTAAAAACTGATGTTGCTTGAAACAAATATCAAATATGAATGAAAGAAAGCATAAAAATGCCATTTACACCATAAAACTATTGTCGGATTGTACCGTGAAGATGTGTGGCTTTGGAGGTGCTTTAGCTCAAGGCTATCACTTCAGCTTGTTGCCTATATTTCACTAATTCAATTAAGTATTTCCATGTAAGTTTATCAATTAAATTGTACAAACTTATAACTTTATTACCGGTACATCTGAGAAGGTCGAGAACAGCCCAACACTGCTTTACAATTCAAGTCATTGACGGGGACGGCGTGGCGCAGTGGAAGAGTGGCCGTGCGCAACCCGAGGGTCCCTGGTTCAATCCCCACCTAGTACCAACCTCATCATGTCCGTTGTGTCCTGAGCAAGACACTTCACCCTTGCTCCTGATGGGTGCTGGTTAGCGCCTTGCATGGCAGCTCCCTCCATCAGTGTGTGAATGTGTGTGTGAATGGGTAAATGTGGAAGTAGTGTCAAAGCGCTTTGAGTACCTTGAAGGTAGAAAAGCGCTATACAAGTACAACCCATTTATCATTATCATTTATTTGGTTATATTTTTTTCCGTGTGATACCAGTCAATATGTCTAGGATTACACAGGATTTTTTGCCGGATTGTTACAGCCTATAAGGCTTGAATTCAAATTATGTAAGTACAATGTTTATTAATCCGTCCTATAATTTAATTCCACATACTGATATGCTAAAGGCCTTAAGTGTTGTACGTGCATACAAATATTTCATTCATTTTTTGCCAAAGCTTCTATTTCTCCTCTTTTGTTGAGACAAATTGTTGTACATTTTTGGGTAGCAGGTTATTGTTTGCTTTGTACATAAGTGTTTAAAAACGCACCAAATCATTGAATTTCAATATTTTAGACTCAATAAATCAGGAGTTTTAATATTGTCTATAACCAACATTATGTATTATTCTAACAGAGCTCTTTTGTAACACGGTTAGAGAATGAAACATACTTTTGTAGTTATTAACCCATATTTCTACAAAATAACTTAGATATGGACACACTAGCAAGCACTAAAGAATATGGTGTGATGTATTGTCCAGAACATATTTAGCTTTGTTCATTATTGAAGTATATTTTGACACCTTTTTGGGTATATTTCTATATGAGATTTCCAGTTCATGTCATTCTATTTGTATCTGTTTGACTTTCTCTTCTACTATACTGTGTTATATTAGTTTTACAGGGATTCAAACATAGTCTGTTTTTGTCAAACCATCTCTTTAATTTATTAATTTCTTCTGTCATTACTTGTATTAGCTTCTATTTGCAGTCGTAACATCTGCAAATGTGTGTCTGCAAATTTTTTTATATACTACATTATTCAGAAGGCTTTGCGCTATAGACAGGAACAAAAGGTAGGTCTAAACTACGTGGGAGGACTACAATTGTTACATGTTGTTGTTCATGCTTTGTTTACATAATAAAAAAGTTTTGTTTATAAAGTTTACATGTGTTTTAGAGCGCCGCTCAAAAACAAATTCCATTGGCCAAAATGCGCGTGGAAGTTGTGGGAATTGGCCAAAGTTGCAAAGCTGCATATAATTTGGGGGGGATTGGTTGAATTTGTGTGAATTCCGAGAGGGATTGACTTGTGTGTTATGTATAGTAATAGTATATTTGAAACTGTTGTCATCAGTGTAACGCCCAGGTCTGGTTAAGCAATGGTTTGACCATCAGCCTGATGATGAGAGAGTGCAGCAACGTAAGAGTGGAGAGGAAAGGAGTGGATGAAAAATGAGGGTCAGGGACGTTCTGAGGGGGAAACAGGAAGTCGTGTAGGTGAGAAAACGGGATTCAAATAAAGACAAGGCTGGTTTTGTTTACCAAATATGCCCTCTGTCAGTCATGGAAAAGAATAGACAAAGAAAAAACAGAAAAGGGAGAGAAAGGAAAGAATGAAAAAGTGAAAGACTGATAAATGGCCAAACGCATAGCACAATTTTTCTTTTGAAAATGGCACAGTTCATTATCTTTTTGACGATGCGCAATTGGATGGAAAAGAAAGTCAGCAGTAAAAGAAACAACAGTACAGTGATGGCTAACAGTGATACATCCCTATCAACTGTCATAGAGGAATATTCCCAGATACACAGCATCAAGCCTCCTTTTACAGAATCCCTACAAGCAGAAACATCACCAGAGGGATTGTGTACATTTGAGCTCTTTCGGGGATCCACAGTGTTATCATCAAATAGAATAAGATGACACTTGTTCAAAACTCCTGTTATTTGTTTGAGTCTAAACTGTAGTCTTTTAGGAAGGGTTGAAAGAACACGCCATGAGGGGAAGCCATTGAGGAAAGTCAAGGTTGAAAAACCATCCCTAAACAGAGGGGGTGGTCTCCGATACCACCTATATCTGTTGTTTCAACCATTCCTAAAAGGCTCTGCAATTAAGACTCCAAAAGATAACATGACTTTAAACATTCTGGTCACCAATGCTCCTTTTGTGCCATTTTTACAACTGAATGGAATGCTAACATGGCCGATTCCAGTGAAACGACGGTCGTTGGCATTGACAGAGGGTTTGCTCCTTTGCATCTCAATAGTTGTTTTTTTCACTACAATAGGGCAAAACCATCTTTGCCCAGGCATGCCCTTCCTGCGTTGGAGTATAAATAGTTGGGGTTTTGACACCAGTTGCTAGACTAGATCTGACCAAGGGTTGCAGGATTTAGAGAAAAAACCTCATTGCGATTTTTCTCTGCAAAATTGCGATTCGTTTTGTGATTTTTATATTTCATACATATGAATGCATAAAACTGCAAACATTAAGAGTGAATGAAGGCATGTTACTTTTAGACTGTCAATCAACATATTCTTGTCCCAAGGTGCCACACATTTGAACATCATACAATACTTAAAAAATATTTGGCTTTATGCTTTTGTCTACATCATGCTCTTAAACTGAAGAAATAACAGATACAGACTATACAGTGTTTTTAAAGTAATGTAATCACAATTTATAATAATAATGCAAGTAACCATTCAAAAGGATATCCCCTTTTTTTCCTCATTACTGTACAATTGTTTATCACTGTACTATAATTGGAAGGTAAATAACTTTGTTATCCTAAATAAATAAAGACTAATTTCTGCAAGGAAAATAATAACTTCAATAAATACTGGACATCTTAGAGTGCATCAAACGTGGTCTTTTTGTTTGTTGCATTCATGTGACCACCGCATTCTCGCTCGGTCGTTCGTGTTGATGGGCTTATATTGTCCATCTGATTTGTATTCCTACAACGGGTGATTTGGCTTTGTAATCACATTTTTTTCCTCCTAATTTATGTTATTTTGTGGAGCTTCTCACAGGTGAGTCACAACACTGTGTTAGTGCTTCCCTGTTTAAAGTGAGAGACGAATAACCGCAAGGTTCAACAATTCTCATTGGAAACATGTCTGTCACTCAAATGCCGGCGACGACGAAGGGAGAAAAAAAACTCAGCCTCTTGCGGTTACGTAATCGCACTAATTAAAACTTTGATGTCAATTCGATGTTGATTAGTCGTGCAGCCCTAATCTAAGTCTCAAGACTAGATCTGGCCAATCTCAGTATATGAGCATGATAACTCCTACTTGAATGAGAAGCAAAACGTCTTCTAAAACAAACAAAGTTAAAAGTCCAGTTGCAATCTGTTGAATGCTAATTGAATGAGAATACAATGACTTGGATGAATGAGAACATCCAGATACAGTAAGTCTTTTTGGATAGTAAGAAAGTAAGTTTTGTGGTCAAATATTGGCGTAAAGTCATCATGTACAGATCAATGTCATATTCATTTTGGTAGCTTTATGATTCATTTGAACCATTCTTCTTCCAGACTGCAATGATTATGCAGAGGTGTCTCAAAAGTCACTTTCCATTTTTAGTGCTTGATGGAGTTACTCGGCCACTATACATTTCACTACATACCGGTAATTACTTTTTCTATTTAGTTTCAGGTATCATTTGTACAGATGTGAGTTTACTGCATTTAACAGCTTAGGCATTGTAGTTTTGGTAAGCGTATCATTTTCTTTGCCCATGGCTCGCTAATTGACATTGGAGTAGTGTACAATAGCAAAATAGCCACCAAGCAAGAGGGTTTTCTGTCCGAGACAGTAGATCCAAGCCAGTTCTGAGAAGCTTTATGGCCGCCATACTGCTCCATCGCGTAGCAATGAATTTAAACTTTTATTAGTAGATTGCACAGTACAGTACATATTCCGTAAAATTGACCACTAAATGGTAACACCCGAATACGTTTTTCAACTTGTTTAAGTCGGGGTCCACGATAATCAATTCATGGTAAATATACACTATGTACACTATCAATGGCAAGTTCTGGAAACATGATCTGTTCTTGACAAACCACGCAATCTTCTACTAGCACCAATAATGAAAACACCAAACTCGTAGAGCAGGCGTTAGGGTTAAGTCATTGAAAGTCCTTCCGGAGGGCTGCACTGGAACTGGATCAACAAAAACTCAATTCAGCGGTAGCCATAGGCCGGTATGAGATTTTGATAGTATAATAAAAATAGGCAAAAATATCACAGGATCACATTACAGTATTATAATTAGAGCTGTAACCAGTTACTTGAAATGTCTTAATGAAAATAAAATAAAAATTACTATAAAACTAAACGGTAATTTTTCACAATATAATAGAACATGAGGAAAGTGTAGCATGTGCTTTTAAAATAGATAACAAAAATACCTGAATTCTTGCTAAATGAATACTAATAAAGTGCAGTTCTCAATGCAGTCTACTGTTGTTAAATCTGGCACTCAAGTCACACATTTTTATATTTCCTTTGTAAAAAAAAAAAAAAAATTATTAATACATGCAATTACTAAGTGGCTCAACAAAATTGCATTTAGAGACTTGCTGATAACCTGCCAATTAGAGTGTTTTGTAGTTGTTGAAGTGTGTATTTGATGAGTTTTGATAAATTTGATGCCTTAATTGTAACATTATTTTAGAGTTAAAGTAAAACATACCATTATTGTGCTTCTCTTCTTCATTCGTGCCATGATAGCGTCCTATATCATTCTCAGTAACAAGTAAGTATTTGTGTTACTAATGTCAGATGCAAAGTGTAGTTAGTTAATGTTAAGACAAATTAAACTTTAATATACTTAAATACAGTGATGATGTTGATCATAATCATCAAGCACGATGGAAAATATTTTTACTCCACTGCGGACGTTTTTTTTGGAAGGTGAAACAGCTGAGTTAGTCATTTTAAACGGCAGGGAAAAGTTCGGAGGACGATCGTACTTCATCTGTCATTGAGCCTGCAGAGCTGTGTGCAACAGGAAGGGTCCAAATGTAGCCGCTTCAGCCACACATAACCTGAAAGATTTCTAACTTTCACTTGTGCTTATATTGTACAGACTGTATGAAGTAAAATATTAGTAATTTTGAAACTGTAAATTATTTATACCAGGGTATACCTTAAAACCTTAACTCACTTTAGGTTGTTCAAAGGCTTTAAGCGGATAGTTATGAAGCTCCTGTTAATCACTTCTCCACTATTAACAAAACGACCTTCAGTGAAGTGGAAAAAGGTTTATTAGGTGTTGTCACAGACATTTTCGTAAATGTTTGATCGACTAAATATGCTTAAAGTAGATCACCGCGATCGAAATTTGTCACAATCATCAGATTGCCCACCCCTAAGCTAACCTTCAAGGCAAATTGGAACGTCCCAGGAAGTCTTGCAAGTAAAATGGAAATTACTCCTTTGTTGGTACTAAAAATATGACTTTTGTGTAATTTTTCATAATGTATTAAGTGTATTGTGACTTTTAGGACACCCTGCAAATCTTTAATGCTTAAAAAAATCAGTATGATTTTAATCACATGTAAATGACAAAATCCTTAACACCCCGAACGGGACAAGCGGTAAAAAATTGATGGACATTAAATCTTGTACACCCAATTCTGGTTTTGAAAAATCTGTGAAGATGTACTTCAATTATCATTCTATCCTGGAAAAAGAGCGGTTGCAATAAATCATTCAGAACCCAATTTCCTTTGACATTCACATCCCTGATAAGAGAGAACTTGATACTAGAAGTGTACGTATTCAAAGCTCAAGAACATTCTAGTATTAATTACAAGCTAACACAACAACCCTGACACTGATAAATCTGTCTTGAAATAGCTGTCTACACTGGATACTTCAGAGGAAAAGTATCATCTCAACCCTGACATCTACTTTTTATCTAATTTTCTCTGCCAATGTGCATGCAATAAGAGTATGAATAAAGACATTTTCAATGGCAATAACAGTATTATAGAACTTTGGACAAGCTCATCTATTACTGTTAGTGTCTGAGCAATGAGTTTTGCACATAAAGGAGGAAACTGTTTGTTTTTTACAATCAATTTGGCAGAAAAATATGCTTATTTGACACCATATGAAAATGCAATACAAGTGGAACACATTTAAGTAGACACCGCTGACTCGCTGACTCACATGGTTAATTACAAAAATAAACTATCTAACGCTTGCACATTTACCTGTGACTGCGTAGAGACATAAGAATGGGTAGAGATATAGGATTTGGTGACGTGA
>NC_084582.2:21560000-21607500 GCF_033978685.3 Nerophis lumbriciformis
ACCTGCAGCGGCATCTGCAGCGGCACCCACCGAACTGTGACACAGCAAGTGATTCAGCTCGGGCAGGAAGTGGAAAGGAGAGTTGATTTGAGGCAAAAAAAACATTTGTTGCTGTTTTTTAGGGGCCAATACATGTATATTTTTATACATTTTTATACAGTACTAGATTACGCCTGCCACACTAGCCAATTATGCCCCTGTTTGTCTAACTGTATTTTTACAGTTAGACAAACAGGGGCATAATTGGCTAGTGTGGCAGGCGCGAGTCACTGGTCGAGTTAATGGCGACGACAACCCATGAGTGCTGAATCAGTAAATACTTGCGGGTTTTGAACAATTCTTTCATGACTCGCACATCACTAATTTATACCAAATGTGGAGAAATCCGCTGAGGGTTTTCCCAATTTGTCACCAATTGTGCACATTCCAAACAGCCTGTTTGGCTCAAGTAGAAGGGAAGGCAAGATTATTTTATAAATATCTTCACATCGCCTCCATGGTTTTATTTAAAATTTTCGGGACCAGGCACCAAAAGGTGAGAACAGTTGGTATTGCATAATAGGGCCCCTTTAAGGAATGTATCTATTTGCTATCAATGTTCTACGTGTTCTTTGTGATGTTAACCTCAAACTCAAATTTAAAGATACACACTAGATGGCAGTAAAAGCACATACTCAGAACTCAGTTTAAATAATTAATAACCAATAACTGTAATAATTGAGTATAACTACTTCCTTATTGTCAGCTGTCTGCTCTGTCGTCCACAAGTTGCAGACATTCTCTGTGTATGTTTTACACTTTTCCATCTTAAACAATTATTTATGTTTCAACACATTTACCCGTGCATGTTAAAGCATTTGTGAACTGCTGAGAGCAATCTATAGTGCTAATGTTTGTTGATTAGAGATTATCATCACATGTCAACATCTCTGTCATGTAAATGCTGCCTCTTTGCTATGCCAGCAATGCATATGAAATACGATATGCTCTTAATGGGCTCATCAATAAAAATTAAAAAAATATATAAATTACTAATGAAATTAAGAAGTAAATATTTATAAACAGTACTAGATTACCCTGAATTGGCGCGATCACAACATCGCACTAATTCCTGAAGGGACTGAAAATGGCAGCGTTTGTGATGGAGCTTGTTAGCTAAAATTCAAATAACTTGCCGGCATATGCAAATGCTCCCTGAGAAAACACGATAGCGCTTATTTAAAATTTTAGCACGAATATAAAACCGTTGGTCAATAACATTTCACCTTGTCTCAGTCACTGATGGCAAACTCTGACCAATAATTTATAACTGAAAATATAAACGAGGAAGTCTGATGAACAACAAAACTGGATTTAAAAAAGAAAAGATGCTAAAAGATGCTAAAAGATGGACACCCAGTGGAAAACTTAAGACTGACATAAAAAACACCTTTAATTAAAAAAAAAATCCATATAATGTGAGTTCTCTACTTTTCCAAGGAATTTTTTTCAGCGCCAATACTTGTTTTTCTACAATGCCAACATGTATTTACGTCTTGTTTTGGCTCCATAGAACAGGGGTACTTAGCAAAACATGCCAACACCACAAGGCCAAGATTCAATCCCAGAACCGTGCGACTGCGAGTCAGATCAACCACATGCCACGTTTTGCCATAAATTAGTTTAACATTTTAAATGTTGTGTCAACATAACCTATGCTTTTTTGATGCTACATAGAATTAGGATTTGTAGACATTTGTGATTAAGGGCTAAATAAGTAAACTTTGATAGATTGATTAATGTTGGGGACTGGAATGCATTAATGCAAAAGCACATTAAATGATTATGTGTGTGTTTATGGCCTTTTCTAATATTAACCCCAACAATGTTTGAGAGGTGCGGGTCAGGAAATTTAATTTTTTTTTTTACAGCGTTTGTTTTTCAGTTATGTTGTCATTAGAAGAACATGAAAAGTGTCTGTCTGCCACTGCCTCCTTCGTGTCAAGGTCCATTATCCCCCTCAACCCGCCAGGCTGTAAACCCTGCTGAATATCCCAAATTTAACTGATCCAGTACTATACTCACCCGTGTCCTGAGGGCGCAATGAAATATAGACAGCAGTGGACCCTATTATCTGGCATCGACCTGCGGTTCACCCTTGATTCTGCGTTCAGGAAGTCCTCACACTTGCTGTCAATATAATTGATGACTGGCTGCCAACTGAAAAAGACAAAGGGCATCATGTCGGATAGTAACATACAAACATTTGAGATACATTTAAATTAAACCAACACAATAACTAGGGATGTAGCAAAATCTAAATCTCACAATACGATATCCATCCATCCATTTTCTACCGCTTGTCCCGTTCGGGGTCGCAGAGGGGTGCTGGAGCCTATCTCAGCTGCATTCGGGCGGAAGGCGGGGTACACCCTGGACAAGTCGCCACCTCATCGCAGGGCCAACACAGATAGACAGACAACATTCACACTCTACCATTCACACATTAGGGCCAATTTAGTGTTGCCAATCAACCTATCCACAGCTGCATGTCTTCGGAGGTGGGAGGAAGCCGCAGTACCCGGAGGGAACCCACTCAGTCACGGGGAGAACATGCAAACTCCACACAGAAGGATCCCGAGTGCAGGAACGATATCGTTACGGTATTTGGGCCACAGTATCGTATTATTGTGGTATTGTAACAAAAAATAAAGGCTTGCTAAAAATTCCATAGTGTATACAATAAAGGGGCAACAATGATATGGATAAACACACTTACTGTAATTGAACACAAACATAATGCTCAAATTTTGTAATCATGTTTATTACTACACACAAACATTTTAAAGTGTAAAGAATAGTGCAGCAACATTTTGTGTTTCAGGTAACTTTAGTTGAGTGCTTTTAAACTGACAAAGTAAACATCCAAGTACAAAACATTAATGTTCAGTTTAGTGCAGGGGTGCCCATTACGTCGATCGCGAGCTACCGGTCGACGGCGGAGGGTGTTGTCAGTCGGTCGCCAGCCAGGCAATAAAAAAATACACCTAAAAATCAGCGATCATCAATCTTCACCAAGACGTGACTTTCGTCACTTGATTGACATTCACGGCACCCGAGGGTCTTGTGAGATGACGCCTGCTGCTGCCAGATCATTATTAAGAAAAAATGACAGAGAGGAGGGCGAGAAACACTTTTTATTTCAACAGACTCGCCCCGTACCTGCTTTCAAAACTCTAAAGACCGACTGCACAGTTCCTGTCTTCACAATAAAAGCCCTGCCTAATCCTGCCTGAGCTAACAGAATAAGAGTCTCAGAAAGCTGGCGTGCACAAACTAGCAAGCCACGGAGTTTTCCGCCAATGTATTTCTTGTAAAGTGTATAAAAACGAGTATGGAAGCTGGACCAATAAGATGCCAATAACCAAACACTTTCATGTAGTATTGGACAGAAAGGAAGCCTTTTTTTTTCTCCTCCATTTGAAAATGCAGACGTTATCAGCACTACTGCCTGATTCCAATCAATGCAAGTCATCAGAATCAGGCAATACACCAACTTATATTCTTGTCTTCATGAAAGAAAGGAATCTATGTGTTAAACATGCTTGTATTCTCATTAAACACCTTTAACTTGTTAACGAAAACGTCTCTTTCATAAATAAATAAATAAATATATATGAATGAGGTAGATTCCTTCGACTTGGTCAATTGAAAAGTAGCTCGCCTGGAGAAAAAGTGTGGGCACCCCTAGTTTAGTTTCTTTCAGCTTTTAACTTCCTGAGAAGCATCGTCCTTTGCAACGGATATTTTTCAATATTAGGAGAATGCTGATTTTCAGGAGGTTAACTGACAATTTAATGTACGGTAAATACCACACAAATTGATGTTTAGCCTCACTGGCTTCTTGGTTTCCTTGGCTTCACATTAAGTATATTTTCCAGAAGATGGTTCACCAAGTGGCCTATTGCTCATATTTTTCGTTGTAGAAGTTGCGGTGTTGTTAAATTTTTTTGTTCTGTTTTTTTTGCATTTCCACGCTCCCACATGAGGAGTTACACCAAAAGGAAATAACTGCTTGTCTACTCGTTCATCGGACCAACGAGAGATTCCAACAACATGTTTTGTCCTCCATCTTTTTTAGGTTCATCATTAAACCGAAATGTGTCCATACTTTGGACACATTTAAACTTTTTTAAGTTTACTTTTTAAGATTTAAACTTTGCAGAAGGTTATTTGCTCTGCTTGGAAGCACTGCACAAGGGATCATGGGAGATGTAGTTTACTTCTCAGACCAGCCCATGTAATAGCACCCGAAAAAAACCTACTTGACGGCAGTACTCCAAGTTCTCGTTTGATATCTTCACATACAACGGCATTATTACTAGCATTTTCAAACCGAATTACCGCGATATTTCCAATACCGTTACATCCCTAACAATGACACATTAGACAAAAACACTACTTACCAGTTACTGTTATCTACTGCATCTCCAAATCCTGGGGTGTCAACAATCGTGAGGGTCAGCTGGACCCCTCCTTCTTTTATGAGCACTTTGGACTGCTCCACCTGAAACACAAATCCACCTATTCAATGATTTGCATTTAATATTTTACAAAAAGAAAAAAAACTAAGGCTGTCCTGATCTGATATTGGTCCGATGTCATCCTTAACAAAAATTAAAAAATACAAATAAAAATAAAAATAAAAAAGGGATTATATGGGTTTACATGTAAAATGTCCAATATAATCTCCAATACAAGCAATACTGCAGCACGCTTCTTGTACAAAAATGGAATAAATATCTTTCAATAAGGACACAAGGATGGTGTTTCTTGGGTTTTAGTCAATCCAATTACAAAAGGTAAACCTGCTAGGCTAGAAGCTAGCAGCGACACAACATCCAAGCACACAATAGCACACCAGCTAGACACACATAGTAAGTGTCCTTCATTAAACAATATTGCAGTCTAAAACAGCACATTTGTTAATATAAACAATAATCAAAAAATTAAAGTTGCATACTACTTACACATACAAATTCTACAAGGCAGAAATGTATTTGAAAGTATTCAGTAACAAACGTGCCCGTTTTTATTCAATTTACGGCATCATAAGATTAACTTCATGAATTATTGTGGCCACTAGGTGTCACTAAAAAAAACTACTGCTCCACTTCAATTTAAAGGTTGCATCAGTCCATTCCAGACTGTAATAAAATGTTAGTGTTTTTCATACCGACCAATGTTCTCTGTTTGAATAATTTCAATTTGATCAAACCTTTTCTAACATTCTACACTACAAAATAATCTAAGTATGTGCTATGATATCATCTGATATCGGCTCAATATCTACTGATACTTAAGGGCCCGATATCAGCATCGTTTCACAAATGAAAAAGTTCTATCAAGAGAGCCCTAAAAACAATGTTATACATAAATATTAAGGCATTTGTTGTGTTATTCATTACTCGTATCAACATTTCCGCTTTTTTTTTGTTAAATTAGGTCTTGTGACTTAATTTTTCCAACTTTGCTGTTGTTTTGTTTCTCATTTCTACAATTTAAAATTTAATTAAAAAAAATTCTGGTTTATGTACCGTATTTTTCGGACTATAAGTCGCAGTTTTTTTCATAGTTTGGCAGGGGGTGCGACTTATACTCAGGAGCGACTTATGTGTGAAATTATTAACACATTACTGTAAAATATCAAATAATATTATTTAGCTCATTCACGTAAGAGACTAGACGTATAAGATTTCATGGGATTTAGCGATTAGGAGTGACAGATTGTTTGGTAAACGTATAGCATGTTCTATATGTTATAGTTATTTGAATGACTCTTACCATAATATATTACGTTAACATACCAGGCACGTTCTCAGTTGGTTATTTATGCATCATATAACGTACACTTATTCAGCCTGTTGTTCACTATTCTTTATTTATTTTAAATTGCCTTTCAAATGTCTATTCTTGGTGTTGGGTTTTATCAAATAAATTTCCCCAAAAAATGCGACTTATACTCCAGTGCGACATATATATGTTTTTTTCCTTCTTTATTATGCATTTTTGGCTGGTGCAACTTATACTCCGGAGCGACTTATACTCCGAAAAATACAGTATTTTCCCGGGAAGGCAAAGTGTTATAAAACAATGGAAGAGTGTCTCCAGGTTTTGTCTTCTTAGCACTATTGCGAGTCGTGACACCCGCTAGTCAAAGGCTGGGCTGCATACTTATGGAGAGATTCTTCACACTTCCACACGTCACCTTTTACAGCAGTGGAGGTGATTGCACACTCCCCGAGCTAAAGGAGGTGCCCTGCGTGTCTGGATCTCAACTCCCATGGAAAGACTTCGCCTTTTATGATCGCTTGTATTTGATTACCAAGTCAATGCATTACACAATGCTTTATTTTAACAGAAACTCTTGCAATACAATAAACATATGTTTCCTATTGCACTCAAAGAACAATTTTAGAAGGTTGAAATACACTATATTGCCAAAAGTATTTGGCCACCTGCCTTGACTCACATATGAACTTGAAGTGCCATCCCATTCCTAACCCATAGGGTTCATTCAATATGATGTCGGTCCACCTTTTGCAGCTATTACAGCTTCAACTCTTCTGGGATGGCTGTCCACTAGGTTGCGGAGTGTGTTTATAGGAATTTTCGACCATTCTTCCAAAAGCGCCTTTGTGAGGGCACACACTTATGTTGGTCGAGAAGGCCTAGCTCTCAGTCTCCATTCTAATTTATTCCATAGGTGTTCTATCGGGTTCAGGTCAGGACTCTGTGCAGGCCAGTCAAGTTCATCCACACCAGCCTTTGTCATCCATGTCTTTATGGACCTTGCTTTGTGCACTGGTGCACAGTCATGTTGGAAGAGGAAGGGGCCCGCTCTAAACTGTTCCCACAAGGTTGGGAGCATGGAATTGTCCAAAATGTTTTGGTATCCTGGAGCATTCAAAAGTTCCTTTCACTGTAACTAAGGGGCCAAGCCCAACTCCTGAAAAACAATGCAGTCCGAAATGTACCGTTCTCCTGGCAACCTCCAAACCCAGGCTCGTCCATCAGATTGCCAGATGGAAAAGCGTGATTCATCACTCCAGAGAACGCGTCTCCACTGCTCCAAAATCCAGTGGCGACGTGCTTTACACCACTGCATCCAACGCTTTGCATTGGACTTGGTGATGTATGGCTTAGATGCAGCTGCTCGGCCATGGAAAGCCATTCCATGAAGCTCTCTGCGTACTGTACGTGGGCTAATTGGAAGGTCACATGAAGTTTGGAGCTCTGTAGTAACTGACAGTGCAGAAAGTTAGCGACCTCTTTGCGCTATGCGCTTCAGCATCCGCTGTCCCCTCTCTGTCAGTTTACGTGGGCTACCACTTGGTGGCTGAGTTGCTGTTGTTCCCAAACTTCCATATAATAAAGCCGACAGTTGACTTTGGAATATTTAGGAGCGAGGAAATTTCACGATTGGATTTGTTGCACAGGTAGCATCCTATGACAGTTCCATGCTGGAAATCACTGAGCTCCTGAAAGCGGCCCATTCTTTCACAAATGTTTGTAGAAACAGTCTCCATGCCTCAGTGCTTGATTTTATACACCTGTGGCCGGGCCAAGTGATTAGGACACCTGATTCTGATCATTTGGATGGGTGGCCAAAAACTTTTGGCAATATAGTGTATAAATTAAAGGGCATTAAACACATTGCGTTTTTCATGTTGCACTCAAAGAACAATTTAGAATTTTCCACATTACATATAGTCTTCTATAGTCAAGGATTAGATTAGAATATAATAAAAAAAGCTTTATTTACATTGTATTAAATGCTTCATGATTTATGGTTGCCAATCCTGGTTGTGCTTTAAGAAAAATACAATTATTAGTAAGTACAAAAACAAAACTATGGATAAATGTACACAGATAAGCCATCTACCAGGTAAAACACACATCTGTTAAAGATAGAACACAAATTGTAGCAATTTGTTACCAAATTCACTCATTTTACTTGCACTAGTTGACTTAACTCCGCTAATATTTGGCATCAAGCCAAGCAGCTGTGTGCGCGTCTACGTAGCTACATATTTTGTATCTACATGTGCACAACAGAGGAGCTGTTAACTTATGAGAGTAGGGTACAGTATGTGTGTTTGTGAGAATGTCAACGTGTTGTCTGAGTGACGTCAGTGAGTGAGTGGGCGAGTACAGAAAGAGAGGAGCGTGAGCACTGTGCAGTAAAGTGATGATAGGGTCCGGTTGAGTCCTGCAAAACTAATAATAAAGCAACCAGATTGTCACAAATCGGCGGCCTTGAATTCTGATCGGAAAGTGGATCTTAGCAGACCCATTGCGGGGTAAAGTGAACTGAAAGGAACTCCCCTGTGCTCCTCTACCACGGTCTGCACCGGAGCGAACAGCAGGACAGGTGTAACAACTACATTATTACCTGTCACTCTTTGTAACTCCTTGTGCAGATCTGAATGCTTATTATTTAAATGTTTACCTAAGTTTGAATAACACTAATCGCCACATTAGCCGAGGCATGTTTTGAAGCAACACTTGCAGCACGGCGCTTACTTGTTTAAAGCGTCACCTTTATCATTAGTTTTGAAGCCCAAATACCTCCATATTGCACTTCACACACACTCTTTATTAACCAGTAGAATTGTTGTTTTTTGCCATTCTTCTCCACCACGATGTTATTGCTTGTATGCACTTTGTGTGTGCGTTTAGACACCATCAACATAATGCACCTTGGCTAGTATAAGTCGCACTTGCCAAAAATGCATAATAAAAAAGGAAAAAAACATATATAAGTCGCACTGGAGCCCGGCCAAACTATGAAAAAAACTGCGACTTATAGTCCGAAAAATACGGTATATATATATATATATATATATATATATATATATATATATATATGATCTGTCACTTCACATCTGGTTATGTTTCCTTAATTTGTGTTTATTTCCTGTCAGCGCTCTTATTTGTGTTCCACTTCCTGCATGTCTCCCTGAGCGCTCGTTTCCCTCACCTGTCCCTGCTTGGCAGCCTGGCACACCTGGTTGCAGTTGCCAATCAGGCTGCTATTTATGCCTGCCGTCAGTGCTCGAGGTTTGATTTTTGCATGCATGACTGCCACTCTCTTGTGTTTAAAATAATTTAAAGACTCTTACCTGCAATTTGTCCTCCTGTTTCCTGCATCTTGGGGTCACAACTATGTGCCACATACGTTCACAAGCAGGTCTACTTATTTTAGAATCACCCCTTCGACGTACTGCATGAAAACTTCATGTTCTAAAAGAAACATTCTTCAGCCTTCACAAACCTTAAGATCATGTGTGTCTCCAGATGAACACAGGCGGACACACTCATTCTGTGTTTACAAAATGTATCAACTTCAAAAACAGGCCAGTTAAAACAAACTAGGGACTGTGTATATTATAAGCTATCACATTTTTTTACTCATTCCAAGCTACTGCTCGATTTGAGAACTTTGACAATAAATGGAATTTACAACGAGAGTTCACCGAAGAAATGTCACTTGCTGAATCAACCAGTATTGTACCACATAAGCCAAATCTGCTATTTGGAACATTTGGTGCAAAGTCAAACATGCACAAAAACCTCAAAAATGCTGGCTGCCCAAATACTATCATTACAACAAAACAACTTAAGAGTTTATTCTGCACAGCATCTCAAAAATATAAATAGTATAGTCCTCACTTTTCGCCAGCATTTTATTATATCGTGTAAAGGGACAATTCTATAGAAATTAAACTGCAACACAAAATAATGTTAAAATATCATTTATCCAACTAAAGGCTTCATAACTTCCGGACAATGTCGCTTGTTTTTCAACACACTTTTGTCATCATTGTTTGTGAAATGAAGACGTAAAAATCATCATTAGGGTTTTATGTAATTGACCTGAGCTAATGAGCAGCTATGCTGCTGTGTTATAGACAACCTCTCTTCCTTCCTTCTGCTTGAGGCTACCCATCAGCTGCTCAGTTTGGTTGACTCCTGGAGACAAACTTAGCCCCTCTCTCACCAAGTGATTTGTGTATACGCGGTAAATTGATCCCACACCGAGATGATAGCAATCCACCAAAAAATGTTTCTTCCCATACATTACTGATTACTGCTTTGTTATGTTTGTCACAGTCTATCCTGAGTCAACAGAAAGTCTTCTAACAATAACCACTCCCTTTACCTAACCTATATTCATAATATGTTTGACCTTTGTTCAGATTGTATATACATTACATAACAAATTGAATGGCATCTGTTTTTCAACACAAAAAAATCTCTGTCAGACGCAGAGGTGGGTAGTAACGCGCTACATTTACTCCGTTACATCTACTTGAGTAACTTTTGGGATAAATTGTACTTCTAAGAGTAGTTTTAATGCAACATACTTTTACTTTTACTTAAGTATATTTATAGAGAAGGAACGCTACTTTTACTCCGCTACTTTTACTCCGCTACTTTTACTCCGCTACTTTTACTCCGCTACTTTTATCTACATTCAGCTCGCTACTAATTTTTATCGATCTGTTAATGCACGCTTTGTTTGTTTTGGTCTGTCAGACAGACCTTCAAAGTGCCTGCCTTACTGGTGACGTTTCACTTCGTTCCACCAATCAGATGCAGTCACTGGTGACGTTGGACCAATCAAACAGAGCCAGGTGGTCACATGACCTGACTTAAACAAGTTGAAAAACTTATTGGGGTGTTACCATTTAGTGGTCAATTGTACGGAATGTGTACTGTACTGTGCAATCTAATAATAAAAGTTCCAATCAATCAATCAAAAGTGTGAAGGAAAAAAGATACTTGTTTTATTTCAACCGTACCGTCAAAAGCCTTAATACTGACCGCACATGAGGACGTTCCTGTCTTCACAATAAAAGTGCCGCGCCATCGCGCCTGCGCTTTCAAAACAAGAGTCTCCGAAAGCCAGCGTAAACAAGCTAGCAAGCCACGGAGTTTGACACCAATATATTTCTTGTAAAGTGTATAAAAACGAATATGGAAGCTGGACAAATAGGATGCCAAAAACCCACCACTTTCATGTGGTATTAGACAGAAAGGAGGAACTTTTCTTCTCCTCCATTTGAAAACGTGGACGTTATCATCACAACTGTCTGATTACAATCAACGCAAGTCATCAGAATCTGGTAATACACCAACTTATATTCTAGTCTTCATGAAAGAAAGGAATCTATATGTTAAACATGCATGTTTATTCATTAAAACACCTTTAACATGTAAACAAAAACAGCAAAATAAATACATATCAATTATATACTGTATATATCAATGTATATGTATGTATATATATATATATATATATATATATATATATATATACACAATATATATATGTATATATATATATATATATATATATATATATATATATATATATATACATATGTATATATATATATATATGTATGTATATATATATATATATATATATATATATATATATGATATGAGTGTGTATGTTACTCATCAGTTACTCAGTACTTGAGTAGTTTTTTCACAACATACTTTTTACTTTTACTCAAGTAAATATTTGGGTGACTACTCCTTACTTTTACTTGAGTAATAAATCTCTAAAGTAACAGTACTCTTACTTGAGTACAATTTCTGGCTACTCTACCCACCTCTGGTCAGACGTGGCTGCTTCAATTGTTAATCCATTGTCTCCCCCTGGGTTTCTTTCGGTAGGATACAAATACGCTGTTCCCTCACAACTTTATGGTTTACTTCTAAGACTTACTATAGTCTCAGTGTATCGTAGATTTTTAATTTAAAATATGTATTTTTTTAAACATGTATTATAACATCCATTTGATATTACTAGCCACCTTTTTAGTAGCAAAGCTGCTTTGACCACGTGACATCGTACACTGCACAATATTGGCTGACGGCGGACCAATTGCAGAGCACTGTGTTTTCTGTCCTGGCAGCTGATTGGCTCAGCCACATCCAGCCTCATGTTTGCTCGAGCCAATTTTTATGTTGGCTCTTCTGCTTGTGTGTTTTTGAAAACATTTGAATTAATCTTAATTTAATACAATGTCGTCCAAACAGGTCTGCGCCTTCTAAGGTTTGTGGCACGGAATCTGCATAAAACGTTAACATGCTATGTTAGTATGATGACATAGGACAAATTAGCATAATTCTAGGACAGTGCAACATATTAAAACGCACTAATTATAGGTGCAAACATACAAAATTAGCTAAAAAGCTACTATAAAACATTAACATGTTTATGTTATCATGCTAACATGAGACATGTTAGCATACTTTCAAAATGGCACCAAGTATCAAAATCTATGAGTTTTAGGTTAAAATATACAAAATTAGCTAAAAAGCTAGCATAAAATGTTAGCATGTTAAAATAAAAGATGTTAGTATAACGCACGTTAACTGTTAGCATACTTGCTCGACAGCAATGAGTATTACAAACCATGATTTTTAGGTTTAAACAAAATTAGCTAAAAAGCTAGCATAAAATGTTAGCATGCTAACGTTACCTTCTAATTATAGGAGACGTTATCATACTTCCAAGATGGTGCCAAGTATCAAAAACCATGATTTTTAGGTTTAAACATACAAAATTAGCTAAAAAGCCAGTATAAAACATTAGCTTGCTAACATCCTCACAAGTACACTAACAGTAAATGTACGTTATATATATATGTATATATATATATATATATATATATATATATATATATATATATATATATATAAATAAAAATATAGTTATATATATATAAATATAGTTATATATATATATATAAATATAGTTATATATAAATATAGTTATATATAAATATAGTTATATATATATATATATATATATATATATATATATACATACATATATATATATATATATATATATATATATATATATATATATATATATATATATATATATATATATATATATATATATATATATATATATATATATTAGGGCTGTGAATCTTTGGGTGTCCCACGATTCGATTCAATATCGATTCTTGGGGTCACGATTCGATTATAAATCAATTTTTTTTCAATTCAACACGATTCTCGATTCAAAAACGATTTTTTCACGATTCAAAACGATTCTCTATCCATTCAATACATAGGATTTCAGCAGGATCTACCCCAGTCTGCTGACATGCAAGCAGAGTAGTAGATTTTTGTAAAAAGCTTTTATAATTGTAAAGGACAATGTTTTATCAACTGATTGCAATAATGTCGATTAGTTTTAACTATTAAATGAACCAAAAATATGACTTATTTTATCTTTGTGAAAATATTGGACACAGTGTGTTGTCAAGCTTATGAGATGTGATGCAAGTGTAAGCCACTGTGACACTATTGTTTTTTTTTTATAAATGTCTAATGATAATGTCAATGAGGGATTTTTAGTCATTGCTAGTTGAAATTGTAACTAATATTGATACTGTTGTTGATAATATTAATTTTTGTTTCACTACTTTTGGTTTGATCTGTGTTGTGTTTGTGTCTCCTCTCAATTGCTCTGTTTATTGCAGTTCTGAGTGTTGCTGGGTCGGGTTTGGTTTTGGAATTGGATTGCATTGTTATGGTATTGCTGTGTATTGTTTTGTTGGATTGATTAATCTAAATAAAAAAATAAATAAATAAAATAAAATAAAAATAATTTAAAAAAAAATATATATATATATATATATATAATATATATATAATATGTGTGTGTGTATATATATCAGTCCTTCTCAAATAGTGGGGCGCCACCCCTGTGTAACCTTGGGGAGCATGCTTTTTTTGCCATACCAGAATATGACGAAGCGTATGCAGCGCTTGGCTTCATTTCACTTTAACCATGGTGGGAGACGAGGAATGACTCGTGTGTTGTTTCCTTTACTGTTAATAAGCTTACAATGTTATGCAGAGGTATAGTTATAACAACTTTATTGCCAAATTATACTATTTATAGTCACGGTGGAGGGGGGGAGGGGGGATATTATCTTCTTCCTAGGGGGGCGTGACAGAAAATATATGAGAAGCACTGATATATATATAAATAAGTATGTGTATATATGTATATGTTTATACGCACGCACACACACGCACATATATGTATGTACAGTATGTATATATGTATGTACTGTATACACATACATATATATGTATACATACATACACATATACTGTATATGTATACAGTGTATGTATATATGTGTATACATACATACATACATATATCCATATATGTATACTTACATATATCCATATGCATACGGGAAAAGCGGTAGAAGATGGATGGATGGATGGATATATGTAGACATACATACATATATACATATACTGTACAAATATACGCATACACATATATGTAACAGGTTACTGTATGTATTTGATTCCACTTGTTCCAACAAGGGTTTATGTGAGTGCTCAAAAGCGTCCCCTCTCAGACATGGGCTATAAATAGGCTGGGCTGGCATTAAAGGAGTATCAGTACTATCATGATAGAGGTGAGTAGGGGAGCGCAGCTCAATACAAATGAATAGCCAATTAGCTTTGATGCTAACATGATGTACTATTTTTTATAGTGTGTTGTAAAGAGCCTTGCCGTAATGACCGGTGCACATTCCATTCCACATCAGGTAAATGTTTATGTAATATTGAAAATGTACAGTAAAATATGCCGGTTCAGTACTGCAATGATCAAGTGTGTTGTAAAGCGCCTCACTGTATTGACTGGTGCACATTCCATTCAAGATCAGGAAGTAAACGGTGTCCATAACATCACTCAAGTCTCCTGTCCATTATTACTGCAAACAACGCATAGTCCAGGGGGCTTGAACTGGTGACGATTACGGTGCATTCAGTGTTACATATACATACATATACCCACACCTGTTATTTCTTGTTAAGGGAATTAGGTATAAATGAATTATGGATACAACAACAATTAATGACCAATGCAGTCACATCCTATTTGAATAAAGTGCAACAAACACTTTAGGTTGAAATAACAAGAGGAAACCTTTTCTGCTCACATTTTCATCATTCAAGCACTTTTAATAAAACTACAGTAACCAACATTTTAGGAGTAGATTCACCTCCTAAATAAAGTTCCCTGACCAAGTCATACAATATCTGATCTCCGTCCTGGCGTTGCCGATTATGGAGGTGGTCAGAAGCATGTATGCTCCCTTATCTTTTGTATTTGTTTCTCATGAAATGACGTCTCGTTGTGTGCCAATTGTTGTGTTGCGGAAGTCGGTGCTTCGCCGTAAATTGCGCCGCTGTCACTTCAGTTGTGTCTGTTGTGTATTTTTTTTGGCTTAAAGTTGTGTTTTGGCCTATACTATTGTGTTGTATCGTTTGCCTTTTGTTATGACCTTTCTCGACCACTGTAGGTATCCACCATTTTTGTTTTTGATGACATCAGAGATGGGCAGACAGACTTAACATTTAACATCCTTTTCGTTAAACTTCATAAAAAGCCTGTCGTTCTTAAAGGGGAACATTATCACAATTTCAGAAGGGTTAAAACCATTAAAAATCAGTTCCCAGTGGCTTATTTTATTTTTCAAAGTTTTTTTCAAAATTTTACCCATCACGCAATATCCCTAAAAAAAGCTTCAAAGTGCCTGATTTTAACCATCGTTATATACACCCGTCCATTTTCCTGTGACGTCACACAGTGATGCCAATACAAACAAACATGGCGGATAGAACAGCAAGATATAGTGACATTAGCTCGGATTCAGACTCGGATTTCAGCGGCTTAAGCGATTCAACAGATTACGCATGTATTGAAACGGATGGTTGTAGTGTGGAGGCAGGTAGCGAAAACGAAATTGAAGAAGAAACTGAAGCTATTGAGCCATATCGGTTTGAACCGTATGCAAGCGAAACCGACAAAAACGACACGACAGCCAGCGACACGGGAGAAAGCGAGGACGAATTCGGCGATCGCCTTCTAACCAACGATTGGTATGTGTTTGTTTGGCATTAAAGGAAACTAACAACTATGAACTAGGTTTACAGCATATGAAATACATTTGGCAACAACATGCACTTTGAGAGTGCAGACAGCCCAGTTTTCATCAATTAATATATTCTGTAGACATACCCTCATCCGCTCTCTTTTCCTGGGGGTCTGGCGGCAGATTTCTTTGAATTTATCGTTGGAAATGCATCTGCTTTGAGTGTCGCAGGATATCCACACATTCTTGCCATCTCTGTCGTAGCATAGCTTTCGTCGGTAAAGTGTGCGGAACAAACGTCCAATTTCTTGCCACTTTCGCATCTTTGGGCCACTGGTGCAACTTGAATCCATCCCTGTTCGTGTTGTTACACCCTCCGACAACACACCGACGAGGCATGATGTCTCCAAGGTATGGAAAACAGTCTAAAAAACGGAAAATAACAGAGCTGATTTGACTCGGTGTTTGTAATGTGTTTGAGAAAATGGCGGATTGCTTCCCGATGTGACGTCACGTTGTGACGTCATCGCTCCGAGAGCGAATAATAGAAAGGCGTTTAATTTGCAAAAATTCACCCATTTAGAGTTCGGAAATCGGTTAAAAAAATATATGGTCTTTTTTCTGTAACATCAAGGTATATATTGACGCTTGCATAGGTCTGGTGATAATGTTCCCCTTTAAATTCAGTGTTTTCCTTTTTCTAGTATCGATAAAATCAATCAATTCTCTTTTAAAACTATCTTGGCTCGATAACCATCTTCCGGTAGGAAAACTTGCCGAGCACAGATCGAAATACTTGAAATTTAGGAATATAAATCAATTTATCGATATATTGATCAAACGTTAGACCCCAACTATTTATATCTATGGCTGAAAGTGTTACCGGCCACACTGTGTGGATATTAATCCCTCCCCTGATTTATTAATCTCCTTGCTATTTACCTCTTTTTGCTGGATACTCTGCTGTAACGTGGTTTCAGTTAGACATCTGTTAAAATGTACAGAGTATTATTTTCTTGTTTCAAGCTAGACTAGCGTCGCCACTAGCTTGTCCTCCATGTTTGTCCGCACTTGTTCTGCATTTTAGAACAGTCTCTATTACTTTATTTAACATAGGTAACGAATCGATATTCTGACATTTGTCGATCCATTCAGAATTGTCCACGCTCTAATCCGAATGCATCAGGGAAGTTATAATTTTTACCACCTCTATTAAATACTGTACAGTATTTGAATTTATTTGAAGCCTTACAATTTCATACAAACATTGTGTGCCTTCTAAGGCTTCGTGCACAGAACCCAAGGTCTATCCATTGCTATGCAGAAAGGAGGTATGCTAGGAACTACGATATATTAGCTGCCATCACATGATCAATGAATCCTTGGTTTCTACACAAAGAAAAAGGAAAAGAATGTAAAGACGACATCAACAGTCTCTCATAAAAACTACTACTTTAACGTCATCATTTGTGAGTACCAATATGCTATATGCTACAATTCCTTAAACGTGTCGTATGTGTTTGAGTGTGTGTGTGGAAGGTTATTACTTAATAACAGTGTGTGGAGGGGTTATAAAGATAAACAATACATACGATATTCATGTAAATTATACAACAAATAGCGTCACTACTTCACAGGAATTTACCATGGAAGGGCCTGGAATGCAACTCCTATGATAATCGAGGAAACACCGCACCTAGTGGTTAGAGTGTCCGCCCTGAGATCGGTAGGTTGTGAGTTCAAACCCCGGCCGAGTCATACCAAAGACTATAAAAATGGGACCCATTACCTCCCTGCTTGGCACTCAGCATCAAGGGTTGGAATTGGGGGTTAAATCACCAAAATGATTCCCGGGCGCGGCCACCGCTGCTGCCCACTGCTCCCCTCACCTCCCAGGGGGTGATCAAGGGTGATGGGTCAAATGCAGAGAATAATCTCGCCACACCTAGTGTGTGTGTGACAATCATTGGTACTTTAACTTTAACTTTAACATACATTTTTTTCCAGTTTTTCTAACATTTTTATTGTTGTATTTTTTGTTTTAATTTATTTCTACAATATGCTGCGGGCCAACAAAATTTGAGCGGAAGGCCGCAATGGCTTTACGGCATTTACCACATTCCAGAATCTTTGCCAGTAACATTGGCCAGAGTTTGTCTAACACACACTTTTCCTGTTTGACTGTGTGGGAATACTTTTTTCACCCAACTGAATATTTTCTTACTCTACCCTGATCCACTTTCTGTCATTTCTTTTCCTGAATCTCCCCTTCTCCACTCTGTACTGCCCAGTGTTAGACCAGAATCCCGCCTGTCTCCGCCCACGTTTTATTCACAACCATACAAGGAGAAAACATGCCTTGTGTCGTGCTGTTTCCTTTCCTTGCTCTATTCTTCTGTCTTGTGCTGCTCTCCTTGAATCTTTCTTCAGATTATCATACTGTCCAAATAATGTAGCTTAAAAGTGGCATCACTTATTTGGTAATTATGTTCAAAAGGTGTCTTTCATTAGGTAAGACACAAAAAGAAAAATATAGTTGTATATCATTTAGGAATGCTCTCTATTTATTTCACAAGTACCCATCAATAAGAGAATGCTACACGCTACATGATAACTAGTACCGTAGATGTCAAGCTCCAAATCTAACCGATAACTACAGTACAACTTTCCACTGCTATTTGGTGTTGTAGGTAATGTTTTAATGTGTTTAAATGACACTTGTGGTTACTATGATCATCAGACATACAGGATAAGATCGCTATTTTGGTGAACTGCTTTGATAATTTACCATAAATACAAAACTATGCAGTAAATTATTTTAATTGCAGGTTTATACAGTATGTTTAAGATTTCTCTAAATAGTTGTATATGGACATTAAATTCTTACACCATTAAATAAAATATAAGAATGTGGTTGTGGATTATTGGAATGAACTTAATGTGCACTACAGCAATTTAATATTGTTATCTTCTCACTAACTGAGTAACAAAACATACACATTATTTTTCACTCTGTATTCATTCAATTGTGTTAGTGTATACAAAAATGTTCTAGTGTCAAAATACAGCTGTTTATGGGTTTTTATCCATTGGCCAGAATGTGCTGGCGTCATGTCACGTACTTGAAATGTCTTCTTTGAGAACATTCTGAGACTTATTAAACGGGTATGTTTTTATTTTTTTATACACTTACAAAAATATTGAGTTACTTCAACTTCTGTACCTTCAATGTGTATGCTTGTTGGTGAAAACAGCCCCTCCAAACCCCCCAGCTTGTTCTTCTTCGCCTGTGAATAATGTAGTTAGTTAAAGATTGCCGCACTGGTAACTCACTACATACCAAGAATAACTGGTTAGGGATGTACACTGATTACCAATACTTTTTGGTAACAGTTCCTAATTGGGTCAGTCCAGGAGGACCAGTAAGATTTTGGGCAAATGATACTTTTTTTTTTATCCAGGCGATTGTTGTAATTGTCACATGCTTCAAGTTGCCACGCATAAAAAAAAGGGGAAGGATCTGATAGTCATCTAGGATTAATCATAAATATGGAAGCAACATCACACAAAGGTTTGGAACACAATATTTCTTCCTCAAAAGTCCCTCAAAGTCACGCATGCTAATAAAAGTGTCAGTTTGAAGTGAATGCGCTTTACTCACGACCACCGCTACCACGCTTCAAAACCGTTCTAGCGACCCAGTAATCCACAGGCGTGAGCCTCACAATAAGAAGGTCAAACCATTTAAATATAAATTTTATATATATAAAAATATTTAAAAAATATATTAAAATATAAAAACTTTCCTTCCTTCATACTTCCTCCAAACGAGCCGTTGTGAATTCACCCCATTTGTGACGTTTTCCCCATTGGTGACATCAGCGGATATCCCTACTATATACAAACCCCGTTTCCATATGAGTTGGGAAATTGTGTTAGATGTAAATATAAACGAAATACATCCATTCATTTTCTACCGCTTGTCCCTTTTTGGGGTCGCGGGGGGTCGCTGGAGCCTAGCTCAGCTGCATTCGGGCGGAAGGCGGGGTACACCCTGGACAAGTCGCCACCTCATCGCAGATAAATAAATATTAATGATCATAAATAAATATTTATGATTTATACAATGATTTGCAAATAATTTTCAACCCATATTCAGTTGAATATGCTACAAAGACAACATATCTGATGTTCAAACTGATAAACATTTTTTTTTTGCAAATAATCATTAACTTTAGAATTTGATGCCAGCAACACGTGACAAAAAGATTTGGGAAAGTGGCAATAAATACCGATAAAGTTGAGGAATGCTCATGAAACACTTATTTGGAACATCCCACAGGTGTGCAGGCTAATTGGGAACAGGTGGGTGCCATGATTGGGTATAAAAACAGCTTCCCAAAAAATGCTTAGTCTTTCACAAGAAAGGATGGGGCGAGGTACACCCCTTTGTCCACAACTGCGTGAGCAAATAGTCAAACAGTTTAAGAACAACGTTTCACAAAGTGCAATTGCAAGAAATTTAGGGATTTCACCATCAACGGTCCATAATATCATCAAAAGGTTCAGAGAATCTGGAGAAATCACTCCACGTAAGCGGCATGGCCGGACACCAACATTGAATGACCGTGACCTTCGATCCCTCAAACGGCACTGTATCAAAAACCAACATCAATCTCTAAAGGATATCACCACATGGGCTCAGAACACTTCAGAAAACCACTGTCACTAAATACAGTTTGTCGCTACATCTGTAAGTGCAAATTAAAGCTCTACTATGCAAAGCGAAAGCCATTTATCAACAACATCCAGAAACGCCGCCGGCTTCTTTGGGCCCGAGATCATCTAAGATGGACTCATGCAAAGTAGAAAAGTGTTCTGTGGTCTGACGAGTCCACATTTCAAATTGTTTTTGGAAATATTCGACATTGTGTCATCCGGACCAAAGAGGAAGCAAACCATCCAGACTGTTATCGACGCGAAGTTCAAAAACAAGCATCTGTGATGGTATGGGGGTGCATTAGTGCCCAAGGCATGGGTAACTTACACATCTGTGAAGGCACCATTAATGCTGAAAGGTACATACAGGTTTTGGAACAACATATGCTGCCATCTAAGCGCCGTCTTTTTCATGGACATACATATACACATACATTTATACATACATATACATATATATATATATGTCTTAATAAGGTTATCCAAAAAATAGTGCTCGATACCGTAGTAGAGCGCAATATATGTATGTGTGGGAAAAAAATCACAAGATTACTTCATCTCTACAGGCCTGTTTCATGAGGGGGTTCCCTCAATCATCAGGAGATTTTAATGGGAGCATTCACATACCATGGTTTATATAGGGCACAGAGTGGGTGGGTACAGGCTAGTGTAGGGGCGTGGTGATTGGCTCATGTGTTACCTAGGAGGTGTTTCCGTCTGTGGCGGCATGCTGATACAATTTCGCTGCGTTTGTTGAGGGATGACAGGTCTGGACGGTATATGATAAACAGTTTCTCTTTCAAGCATAGGTTGCATCTTTTATTACCACTATTGTAAGGTGTGCTGGATGCAAGAATTTGCCATGTTATTGAATATTCAACATTATTGTCTTTGAGGTCCCAAATGTGTTTGCTGAGTTCTGTGGTATTCCGCAGGTTTTGGTTCCTGAAAGAAACCTGCGGAATACCACAGAACTCAGCAAACACATTTGGGACCTCAAAGACAATAATGTTGAATATTCAATAACATGGCAAATTCTTGCATCCAGCACACCTTACAATAGTGGTAATAAAAGATGCAACCTATGCTTGAAAGAGAAACTGTTTATCATATACCGTCCAGACCTGTCATCCCTCAACAAACGCAGCGAAATTGTATCAGCATGCCGCCACAGACGGAAACACCTCCTAGGTAACACATGAGCCAATCACCACGCCCCTACACCAGCCTGTACCCACCCACTCTGTGCCCTATATAAACCATGGTATGTGAATGCTCCCATTAAAATCTCCTGATGATTGAGGGAACCCCCTCATGAAACAGGCCTGTAGAGATGAAGTAGTCTTGTGATTTTTTTCCCACACATACATATATATATATGTGTATATATATATATATATATATATATATACATATATATATATGTATATATATATATATATATATATATATATATATATATATATATATATATATATATATATATATATATATATATATATATAAACACGCACGCACGCACGCACACACACACACACACACACACACACACACACACACACACACTTTTTTTTACCGCTTGTCCCCTTCTGGGTAGCGGTGGGTGCTGCGTTCGCCACCTCATCACAGGGCCAACACAGATAGACAAACAACATTCACACTCACATTCACACACTCGGGACCATTTTTTGTTGTTGTCAATCAACCTAAATTTATCATTTATCATTTAACCTATCCCCAGGTGCATGTCTTTGGAGGTGGGAGGAAGGGAACCCAGGCAGTCACAGGGGGAACATGCAAACTCCACACATGTAAAGACCCCGAGCCCGGGAATGGAACCCAGGAACTTCGTATTGTGAGGTGCATGCACTAACCCCTGTACCACCGTGCTGCGTGGGGCGGACTGGCTTGTACATGTACACGCATCCTCCGCTGTTGCCATTTCTAATACAAAGTAGTGTAGAGCTTTAACTTATATCTGTCAGTAGACTCGATATGGAAGCGCTAAAAACTACAACTTGGTTGATGGGGAAAAGACGTAGTCGATGTGGAGCCAAGTAAATAAGGCCACCCACAAAACTGAAGAGACGGTCATATAGCGGCTTGTCGAAGATGGTCCGTAAAACATAATCAATGCAATATTTTGACCATACAACCACCATTACATGTTATGGAGACCACAAGGGAATGTTTTCAATATAGGAATATATATAATTAACCTTTGAAAACTTGAAAAGCAGGTGTATATAAAAGACTTCTATGCAATGAGATGTTACATGATGTTGGTGGTGTACAACCTCTTGTACTAATAAAAATGGTAATAAAAATATAATTTTAAAAACATTTTTATTTACACCAATTGCAAAAAGCAACAATAAGAGTACAGATGAATACCAGTACCGATAAGGATAATCGATATTGGTATCAGTTTGGACAACTGGATATTGATACATCACTACAATTGGTTTCCAATCGCATAATCTGGGTGTTTTAATTTGATCTTTAAAAAGCCAAACAAGATCAGATAAAGGTGTTTGCATGTGTTGTAGAAAGCTTATTTCGAACTGAATTATTTAAGAAATCAGTCTAATTTAGTGTATAAAAACGTACTGACTGTCTCCCACAACAGTTGTATTCCAAGTACAGTAATAAATTATAAGTTATCACTGACACCACTTTTTATTTTTGTTTTCATCACACGTTTCTCCTCAAAGCTGACATGACAGCGGTGCTAAGTTTACTCGTTTTCTCAAATGTGAGCAAGCTACTGTGCTACAATGCGTTGCAGCCACTGTGTCTGTTGTCATGGCGAGCATTTACTTTGTTTATTTCACTACTATTGTTTGTGCTATCGGATCTAGAAGTTATATTTTAGCCAGTATAGGACCATTACTGAGCCTGAGTATTGGATTGGACCATTCTTAGTCATAAATTCACAAAATGTAATAATGTTCTTTACATTCAAAAAAACTAATGCAAAGTAGGGCTGGGCGATATATCGAATATACTTGATATATCGCGGGTTTGTCTCTGTGCGATATAGAAAATGACTATATCGTGATATTTGAGTATACATTCTCACGCAGCTGCGGGCACTACACTACAGGCGTTTCTCACTCATTCTTGTCTCTCCTTCTCACAGAGACATAAAACAAGCGCACCTTCTTACATACGTCACATACTGTCGCGTGTGCAACGTCATACTCCCTCGCCGAGCAGAGAGGTAGCGGCATGGTATCGTTAGCTCTGGTGCTAGCGGAGTGGTGCGAGTGTTAATACGAGAGAAAGAAGGTGCAAATCTGGTAACAAATGAAGGAATAATTAATTCCCAAGATAAACAGCACGGGGTCCATTGTCTGGCGGTGGTTTGTCTTCAAGCGGCAAGATGTTGAACAAGTATGCGGCAAAAGCGTTAGCACCACCGCTAATTTGTAGCATCATTTGAAAAGTCACGCGCTAGAGAATGAAGAGTGCTTGAAACTCCGCATGTCAACATCTCCAAACAAAATGCCCAAGCAACCATTTCAAGATCAACACTGTATAAAAAAAATAGTCAACAACAGAAGGAGATAACGTCCGCAGGAACCTACCACATAGCGAAGGACTTACACTATTTGATTTCCTATTATGCAGCTAATTTTTTTTGACAGTTATTGAAATATCTTGTGTGACATCATGCACAAAAGTGCACTTTATTTGTTTTCAACTACTGTAGTGGTGTTCTGTACAAAAACTACACTTTAAAGGCCTACTGAAACCCACTACTACCGACCACGCAGTCAGTTTATAGATCAATGATGAAATCTTAACATTGCAACACATGCCAATACGGCCGGGTTAGCTTACTAAAGTGCAGTTTTAAATTTTGCGCGAAATATCCTGCTGAAAACGTCTCGGTATGATGACGCCTGCGCGTGACGTCACGGATTGTAGAGGACATTTTGGGACAGCATGGTGGCCAGCTATTAATCGTCTGTTTTCATCGCAAAATTTCACAGTATTCTGGACATCTGTGTTGGTGAATCTTTTGCAATTTGTTCAATGAACAATGGAGACAGCAAAGAAGAAAACTGTAGGTGGGAAGCGGTGTATTGCGGCCGGCATGCAGCAACACAAACAGTGTTTCATTGTTTACATTCCTGAAAGATGACAGTCAAGCTTTACCATTGGCCTGTGGAGAACTGGGACAACAGAGACTCTTACCAGGAGGACTTTGAGTTGGATACACAGACGCGGTACTGTGAGTACGCTTCCAAACATTTGATCGCTTGCCCGTACGTGCGTGCCGCTATGTGCATGTCACGTACGTAACTTTGGGGACTTTGGGGAAATATATGTGCTGTATGAACTTTGGGGAGGTGAACGGTACTTTGGGCTGTGGGATTGAGTGTGTTGTGCAGGTGTTTGAGTTGTATTGGCGGGTTATATGGACGGGAGGGGGGAGGTGTTTGTTATGCAGGATTCATTTGTGGCATATTAAATATAAGCCTGGTTGTGTTGTGGCTAATAGAGTATATATATGTCTTGTGTTTATTTACTGTTTTATTCATTCCCAGCTGAATATCAGGTCCCACACGCCTCTCACAGCATCTTCCCTATCTGAATCGCTCCCACTGCCCTCTAGTCCTTCACTCTCACTTTCCTCATCCACAAATCTTTCATCCTCGCTCAAATTAATGGGGAAATCGTCGCTTTCTCGGTCCGAATCGCTCTCGCTGCTGGTGGCCATGATTGTAAACAATGTGCGGATGTGAGGAGCTCCACAACCTGTGACGTCACGCGCATATCGTCTGCTACTTCCGGTACAGGCAAGGCTTTTTTTATCAGCGACCAAAAGTTGCGAACTTTATCGTCGATGTTCTCTACTAAATCTTTTCAGCAAAAATACGGCAATATCGCGAAATGATCAAGTATGACACATAGAATGGACCTGCTATCCCCGTTTAAATAAGAAAATCGCATTTCAGTAGGCCTTTAATTAGTGTTGTTTTGATATGTCATCTTAGTGACATCATGCACAAAAGTGCACTAATAGCTTGTTTTAAAATGTCTCTTGACAATCTTGCACTTTCTGTTTTGGAAATGACATGAATGTTTGTGCCACTGCTTAATAACTGTTTAATAAATACAGTTTTGGTAAATTGACTTAGTTGTGGTTTCCATCTCTGCATGAAAGTTTAAAATGAGCATACATTAATGCAGTATGAAAAAGAATGTTTTAATGTAGACACCAAGTGGGTGAATGTGAGTGTGAATGTTGTCTGTCTATCTGTGTTGGCCCTGTGATGAGGTGGCGACTTGTCCAGGGTGTACCCCGCCTTCCGCCCGAATGCAGCTGAGATAGGCTCCAGCACCGCCCGCGACCCCAAAAGGGACAAGCGGTAGAAAATGGATGGATGGATGGACATAGAATCATCATACTGCTGTGATTATATGCATCAAGTGTTAATTCAAGACTAAGGCAAAATATCGAGATATATATCGTGTATGGCCTAAAAATATCGAGATATTAATAAAAGGCCATATCGCCCAGCCCTAATGTAAAGTACAGCTGTCTATACACTCGGGGGCTAAGAATGAAGTCAGCTCACCTGCACAGTCTTCTTAATGCGTTGCGACGGCCCAGGGTAGTCCTTGGAGTAGAGATCAGTCAAGAAGAGGGAATTTATAAGTGTTGATTTCCCAAGACCAGACTCACCTAAGGGCATACAAATGTAAACATGTTTGAATAACAAATACATTATGAATGCTTTTTATGTATTTATTAATAATTTTTTTTACATTTTCCAAAGTAAGAAACTAAATGAATGGGCGACTTCCTGTGTGTTTTTTGCATGGCTTATTGAGACTGTGTTGTAGGTTTTCTCTTACGAGAAATGCTTGCTGAACATCATGTTGCTAAGTGAATCTGTCTTTAGAGGAGCAATTTTCAAAAAGGTCAAGATGGCAAATTTCGAGTGAAATAAAGGCGCTTTAAAGCGGATTTTTGGCCATTTTAATTTTCCAGGCATTATTCTAAGAGAGAATTGGAAAAACTGCTACAAAAAGAATAGGGAAAATTCTAAACTGCAAAAAAGTTTTACCCTTTGGGTTCGGTATTGCAGCAAATTTGGCACAAGAAGAAAGACAACATAACTTTATCAGCTTTGCCCAACAAGGTTTTTAGGTTAGACCAAATGTTTTCTGTTATGAAAAAAAGTGATGGATATTTTGTTGATTAGTCACAGTGTCAATTAGTGGTGCAGGAACGTTCAACAAGTAGTACTTAGGAATTATGCAGCCGATTTTGATACATATTATCTCGGAGGGAAATTAGCCGATACAGATCACATTCATAAACTGTAATTTTTTTAATGTATTTATGGTGAGTACTATTGACGTGTAACAATATCAATACAATATTTAAACTAGTTCCGTATTCTCCTTAATTACACACAATTGTTTGATCAAAGCTAAGTCAGTATACACTATATCTAAACAAAAGCAAAAACTACTATACTACACATTTAAATCCTTTTTTTTTGTCCTCAAAGTCCTTATCGTGTTGTGTAAACCTGGCTGCAACGCACATCAACAATGTACAATGTAACATGTTGGTGTTATATTCGCCTAGCTTTTTCATCTACTTTTGATTAATTTCTTGTTAATTGCTTACTCTTTGCTGTAACGTGCTTCCATTGACACTTTGTAAACTTTGCTGAGCACTTATTTCTTCAGTTTTTTTCAACTAGTTTAGCATCCAGCTTAGTGATTAGCATGCTTTTTTGTATGCCCCTGCTTGTTCTTACTTGGTGCGTAATATGTTTAGCCTCATTCTCCAGAAATAATAATACTTGTGAGAAATTTACTTTACTTGCCACAATGGAGGTGATGATTATTAACTTATGGGAGTGGCTCCACACTGTAAGAACATACAAGAGTAGCTTCTAGACGTTTCCGTCAGCCAGGGCACCGAAAATAAAGTATCAGTCAGAGGGGATCGCCTTTGCAATCGGCATTAAAAGCCAATGGCCACATGCTTTTTCTCGAAAATTGGCCAAGACTGATGAGTCGTCGATGGATCGGGGCATCTCTACTGGTAATGTTGCCTTACATAAAACATATTTTTGACTTTTGTTATCGATTGTGTTATGCTGTAAACACACACATTTACAACATATGAATTCCTTTTCCACAATTCTGAGAACATTGCTCTGTAATTAGTGGATAAACTCAAAACGGATTAGCTGCATGTTTAGATTTTACTGCTGTTTCAGCTATACAGTCTGTGCCTGCTCTGACTGTTCTTTCTTTGAGAGGCTAAAGAAAGAACATGACGCTTTCATGACAAAACAAACAGCCCAAAATGAAGTGAACATTTTAACTATCTATGACTTCACTCATGTAAAAGGTCATACCAAACAACTCCAACTTCAATTGTCACTGTTTACATACACTACACAATTATAATGCATACAACCGTCTTTTTAACTCCTAGGAGTCCTCAACCTTGTTTCTACCGTTTACTCTGGCAGATAGATGACATAGCATGATGACTATACAGCCACAGAACATTAATCTTAGTGTCAGAGCTTTTAGCAATAGGTTTAACTTTCTGTCCTGTAGATATGAGGTTTTTTCCCTTGGACTCAGTCTGGACCCTCCCGGGTGTCCAGCCTTTGACTGTTTCTTTTTTTACTCTTCCCCCCTTCCTCAATATCACCTGTTTCCCACCTTTTTTAAGGAGCGCCGTAAGTGGCTGATCCGTTGGCGGTCTTGTTCTTGTCTCCCTGTAACGTATGTCTGCTCTTTGTAGGACTGTGCCGAAAATGTAATTTCAGTTCTTATATGTCTTGTACATGTTAAAGAATGGACAATAAAGATCATCTTCATCTTCATGTGAGCGCAATTTGTCATACAAGAACGAAATACTGGACTGACCACGGATTTCCTGAACAAACATCTTTTTGAGGGATACAACTTGAATATGTTTTACAAGTACTATGTTGTCAAGTCAAACAACACAGTACGGTGGGGTTAAGTTGATCTGGTGATCTCTTGAGCAGAAAATGCCCCACCATATCAAACATTGTGCTTTCTGCTAAATACTTTGTCACATGGCCTTTTTGAATGATTAGGATTTAACCATCTTGGTCAATACTATCAGCAAACTTGCATACTTGATCGAAACGTTTGCACTGATTATCCTCAACATGACAAGCTCTTTGCAAATACACTAATGGACGAGCACTAACAGGCTGAGCCTTTTAGCGTATCCTGGATGCCCCCATCTATAGACATCGGCAAGCAAATGATTGAACTTGGCAATATGGTTTACCATTTATGTACTTTATAAAATAATATTTAAAGATTAGACTTGTCACAGAGACAAAACAACATCGAGAAAATCCCTTATAAGCGAGGACTCAAACAAACTTGTTAAAATAAATCCTAAAAAGAAAAAGACAGGGTCCTTGTCATCATGCATTTTCTGTAGCATTCAAGTTATCAGCCCTAATTCTTCATTAGTCCAGTCAATAAGGGTGGTCATTGAATTTATCAGCAATGCACAGAACAGAACACCACTTCACAAGGGCCATCAGTAACATTATATGTAAATCTCAGACTATCATAGCAATCCTTGATAGCAATGACTAGATTTAAGTGCATAAGATGTAAAGGCCAGTGGCAAGAGCATCTAGTCCATGAGAAAAACACATTATGCATCAAGAACTAATTAGGTCAGTCATTCTATTTCCTCATGCTACAGAAGAGCTGCAAGACAAATGCATGAAAAAAATGCATAAACTGTAAATATGCTAAAATAACATCTAGCAGTCACTGAGAAGCAGAACCAAAACAAACATACAAATGGACAAACAGGCTTTCCACAACATTCCTTAAATTCCCAGTCTCTCCCACAGCTTGACACTGAGCCGGCCCCCTCAAATTACAGTTCTAAGGCATACTTACTAGGAACCAGCAAACATTGGCTCTCTTTAACACACATTGGTATACACACGCTATATGCACACATACACAGAGATGTGGACTGCCTGAAACACAAAAGGTGAGGTCAAGCCTATCAAATACAGATGGTCTAAATCTAAATAGACCGGAGAAGAGAGTAAAGACTTGACCGTTGAAAGAGTTCATTCTACTTCGTTGAGACAACAGGGTGAAAGCAAAGGTTATTGCTACTGGCAGATATAGCAGTCAGTGATCTAGTAGATCAATAAGATAACCAGTCTCCCACTTTAACACTATTGCACTTTTAATACCCTTTTGCACTTTAGGAACTTTCCCACGGAACTATGGACTATGAGAATTCCGGCCATAACTGAGTCTGGGGTCATTTTTGAGGATGGTTTAATGTTTAAAACACACGTTTTATATAAAAAAGGACAAGACAGTTTAAAAAAACTAAATATTTTTTAGTGCCAGCCCTTTCTTTTGACAGTGTATACTGAGGGTCATGTCAGCACAATAATTTAGAGAGGGCATCTGTAATTTCTCGGTCTACTGGACGCTTAGTGGACAACAACTCTGTTATAGTGATGGGTGAGTCATGAACAGCTCTTTGAAAACCAACAATTGTTTTTAACTGAATTTGGACTCACAAGTTCTTGTCATTAATTCAATGATTCATTAAATTAAAAAAAGAAAACCAGGACATGTATAATTAATTATGCAACTGTTACTCTAACTGCATTTGTATAAATGTATTAACCCTATGGAAACGGCAACAGATATGTTTCTTGCCTCAAATCAACTCTCCTTTCCACTTCGTACACGAGTTGAATCACTGCGTCAGATACTGAACAAAGGTGTTTCTGAATCAACCTGTAGCTGTGAGCCGAGAGATCTGCGTTTGTGATGGTTGCTGATAATCTGGTAACGATCACTAATTAGTTGTTTTAATAAGCAAATGAAGTGGAAGATTTTGATTCCATTGTATGGTATGTTGTTTGTGTAACAGTGTTTTTTATGGTTAATGTGCTACAGCTGATTTGCTAATTCTCATTTAATTTAAAGTTAGTCTACATGCCTATTAAGTTAGCACACATTCTCATTTCTGTTGCTTTGTTTAGTGTTGATACCAAACAGATGTCAAAATTGCAGACAGATGAATGTAAAATATCAAGACAATATATATAGCAGTAAGAACTGCTCCAGCCTTTTACAGTGTAATTTAATGTCTGAAAGTGCAAAAGGTTATGTGTGGGGTACTGATGGCACACCCTACTTCATAAAGTACATGAACTGGCTGAGGCAAGAGGACACAAAACTCTATGAAGAATTTTCATCCCTGAAGCCAGTGTCACGGCTATGATCAACCGAGCATTAGACTGAATCAGAACGTACCAGGTCACAGCCGGATGTGCATCTCGAAATAGCAGCTGAGAGTTTGGAATATGACAAGGGAGACAAAGACTTGCCTGCAGTGGTTTGGATGAGCAAGCTTGAACACGCACGCAAAAGGAGCCAATCAACACACAGCTCAGCGGTGTGCCGTAAGGAGGAACTTGTGTTTGTACACAAATGGGCTTGTCTTGCAGTCAAGACAAGACTGCTTCATCCGTAGTAGTGTTGTCCCGATACCAATATTTTGGTACAGGTGCCAACATTATTTCGATACTTTTCTAAATAAAGGCGACCACAAAAAATTGCATTATAGGCTTAATTTTAACAAAAAATCTTACGGTACATTAAACATATGTTTCTTATTGCAAGTTTTCTCCTTAAATAAAATAGTGAACATACAAGACAACTGTTCTTTTATTAATAAGTAAGCATACAAATGCTCCTAATTTAGCTGCTGACGTATGCAGTAACATATTGTGTCATTTTCTATTCTGTTATTTTGTCAAAATTATTAAGGACAAGTGCTAGAAAATTAATTATTAATATACTTGTTCATTTACTGTTAATATCTGCTTACTTTCTCTTTTAACATGTTCTATCTACACTTCTGTTAAAATGTAATAATCATTTATTCTTCTGTTGTTTGATACTTTACATATACTTTTGGATGACACCACAAATTTGGGTATCAATCCGATACCAAGTTGTTACAGGATCATACATTGGTCATATTCAAAGTCCTCATGTGTCCAGGAACATATTTCCTGAGTTTATAAATATAACATACATCTTTAAAAAATGAAAGAAGATTTTGTGATGCTAAAAAATATTGACGTAATCATAGTAGTATCGACTAGATACGCTACTGTACTTGGTATCATTACAGTGGATGTTAGGTGTAGATCCACCAATGGCGTTTGTTTACATTTTGATGCCGGTGAGCTACGGTGTGTAGTGAAGCATGTTTAGCTATTCCTCGTCCTGCAGGGATGATACTTGTAAGAAACTTACTTTATTTGTCGCCATGGAGGCGAGGATTAGTGATTTAGAAGTAGCTAAAACACTTTCGACTGGGGCTGGACTTTAGCCACTAGCTAGCTTGCCATGTCTTAAAGCAGCTCTACCGGTGGGCGTTTCAGTGTTATAACTTCACATTTAACTTTAGTTTTTAAACCAAAATGCGTCCGTTCTCCCTTTTCTGTCTACACACTGTGTCTGCTTGTAAGTACTATGTGATTGTGCGCTGCCGAACATGCTCATCAGATCGTAAACCAGCAATGACACGACGTGATGACGACTGGGGCCGGGGGGGTGGTCATAGGCGGTATAGTACCGAATATAATTCATTGGTATCGCGGTATTATACTAATACCGGTATACCGTACAACCCTTAATCTGTAGTATGCCTTGCTTTCTAAAGCTGGAAATACATGGTTTTTGCGTTGTTTTTAGAGTCTAACTTGCGCTGCAGGTTTAGCGTTAGGTAGTGATGGAACCAAATGTGCTGAGGCTTTGAGGCGTTTCCGCAAAGCGCGTATCGAGGCTTGCTTCATTTAGGGGAGGAGCCGGAAATTATGACGTGTGAAGCCTCGTTGCCAAGTTGTACCACGTGACTGTTTCTGGATGTTCAGTTCAAATTTGCCGGAAGGTACGAAAACTCAAACCGCCCAAACTCCATTGAAAATGTGAGCTTTTGAGACTTGTGGTCAGTTCAGAATATCAAAAGATGATAAAAATATATTTTTTTAAATGCTGCTGGAATCAAAGAAGGATGACAAACTGGATTCAAACGACAAAGTTGATATCCATTTAATGAATATTAAAACGACCACTCCGTATCGGTGACGTCATCAGAACTTTGGTAGAACAATGGATCGCGCATCCACCTTTTATTCCACAAGATGTGGGTTCGATTCTCGGCAATGTCAATTCTCAAGTGTGTTGATCACTGTAAACATTACATTTATTAAAGTAATGCATTCTGTATTTATTATTTTTAACCAGCTACCAGAAATCCAAAAACATGTACCTGGGGATAGGTTGATTGGCAACACTAAATTGGCCCTAGTGTGTGAATGTGAGTGTGAATGTTGTCTGTCTATCTGTGTTGGCCTTGCGATGAGGTGGCGACTTGTGTACCCCGCCTTCCGCCCGAATGCAGCTGAGATAGGCTCCAGCACACCCCGCGACCCCGAAAGGGACAAGCGGTAGAAAATAGATGGATGGATAGATATCAGAAATCAATAGCTGGATGATGAAGTTTTGTTAAAAAAATAAAATAAATTAATTGCCTAAAACCAAAAACAAAAATGAACTAAATCTCTTCTGTTCTGTACATCATTGCCCAAGTTACATTATATTGTCAACTTCCTCTTCATGCCATTTCCTCAAAGTGACAGAAAAACATAAAAAAACTGCCCTAACATGTGATTCTACCATGTTGGTAACATACAAACACACAACACATATATAACACATAAAACATATTTTATTATACTTTGTGGATTTACCAAGCAAAACCATTTTGTCAAACATTTCAGTGTGTGAATGGGTGAATGTGGAAATAGTGTCAAAGCGCTTTGAGTATCTTGAAGCTAGAAAAGCGCTATACAAGTATAAACTCATTTATTGTGATTCATGGTCATTTCTAAAAGCCATAATGGACGCAACATTTCAATGCATTACACATTATGTGGTTGAGATGCAGCTGTTTGTAATTATACATTTGACCAGCAGGTGGAGTCTCGTGCCGAAGCACGCATTGAAGCTTCGAGAAATTCTCGAACCGATTGGCTCAAGTGGTTCAATGCCTCGTGAGGCTTCATCTGACCATCACTAGCAATAGGTAACCCCGTACAAGTTCATCGCCTTTGACACCATTTCACAGAAAAAGGATTGACTGAGAGCCACCATTTGACTGCTCACATAGTACAATAATCGTTACTGTTACACTAGATGTCTAACGGTTTTAACCTTCAAAACAAACCAAAAATAAGAAGATGTTTCCAACCTAAGTCGACGAGGAATACTGATGCTAAAAAAGGCTAACCACAAAGCAATGGTGCTGTGATATGTCTGACATGCCAGAAATTCAACCAAATCGTTTGACTTGTTGAGAGCTCACAGTCCGACTTGTATACTGCAAGACTAACATCATCGCCATATTGGGGATGACCATTCGGCAATTAGATGATGAAATGTTCATATAAAATTGTATTGGTTGAAGATTAATCACATCTCGACGCAAATTAAGTTAATTCAGTGTTTTACAAGTACAGCGGTGCTTTGCTTGGTTGTCTTGTTTGAACTTCACCTCTGTATTTTTGCTACAACTTATTTACATAGTGTATTTTCCGGACTATGAAGCGCATTTATAATCCTTTTTTTTCCTCAAAACTCGACAGTGCGCCTTATAACCCGGTGCGCCTAATGTAAGGAATAATTTTGGTTGAGCATACCCACCTCGAAGCTATTTTATTTGGTACATGGTGTAATGATAAGTGTGACCAGTAGATGGCAGTCGATCATAAGATATACGTGTAGACTGCACTATGATGGGTCTCAAGTAAACAACACCAACATTTTTAATGTTCCATTGAAAATATAAAACATTACACACGGCGCACAAAAATCTATCAAAATGTTTTAGTACAACTTTGGTAAGCTATGAAGCCGCACCGCTTGAAGGATTGTTGGCGCATTAAATATACGAGTATTATTAAGGTGCGTGTATAAGGTAAGACATATTATCTGGCGGTTTGTTTCGCAATATTATGCAAAAGCAACTTTTCTTACCTTCTGTTATATGCTGATCTGTATTTGGGATCTGCGTAAAGCAGTGCTTGAAGATGATCTGTAAAACATCATCTATGCAACATTTTGACCAAAGAACCACCATTACATTTTATGTAGAACACAAGGAAGTGTTTTACATTTAGAAACAAATTATAATAATATGACTCCTTTAATGCGCCTTATAATCCGGTGCGCTTAATATATGAAAAAAGATCAAAAATAGACCATTCATCAGCAGTGCGCCTTAGAATCTGGTGCGCCCTATGGTCCGGAAAATACGGTAATTAAATAGTGTTTCTTACCTTACCTATCAAAGTGCTGTCACAGTTTTGGGTCCAAGAGGGCATGAACAACGGTTGTGTGCTCACACGACTTTATTTACATTAACTGATGCATTCACAAGCATGACAGTTCTTTTGCCAGGGATGTAAAATTTACAACTCACAATTCCATTCCATCCCGATTCTTGGGGTGATGATTCAATTAAACCCGATTCTCGATTTAACACAATTCATGCAATATATTTAGAATACAAATTATAATTCAATTCCATCTATTTGAGATAACCCCTTGAGATGCAGCATCTTGATTTCAAGGGATTCCCTATAATAAAACTTTTTCAAAACAGGTTACAAAAGCTGCTGACATTTTTAGAATTAATAATTTGGTGCACCACTTATCTGGCTCTCTGCTCATGTGGCGTATACTTTGCAAAGTAAACGCACGAAGCAAGAAACACTTCCGGTGTTTCACTTTTAGTGCATATTATGTGATGCGTATGCTTCATCGTGGTCACCTGCAGAACGATGGAAATTTGAGCACGAAAAGAATGGTTTCATTATCTGGATGATGTTTGGCAGACCAAATGAAAAGCTTCAGCGGGCTGGAGGAGGGGTATAGAAAGTGATTGTAACACATCAACATGAAGCAGGCATCGCTTCCTCTCTCCTCCAAGCTCTCTTTAGTCCCTGATCTGACTATTGCGATCTGTGCATTGGCAATGGATTGCATTTAACACTCCATGAGTTTCTGTTCAATGTGCCAACTGGACAAAGAAGCAGGAAGCAGCTTGTCCCCCCACCCCCCTTAATGGAGCGAACTGGGAGGGAGAAGACAGCGAGTTACAGCGCAAAGAAAGAGAGAACTGAAAGAAGAAAAATACACATCAGTGGAACAGTTTGTGAGGGGATTCCATTGTAGGGAGTGACCAACCTAAGAGAAAAACCTGCACAGCTTTCTGTCAGTCCAGAGGTCCTCTTACTGTCATACACTGTCTCTTCCATTAGAGCTGCTTGTGGATGAGTGGTTATCTCACAACCAAAAAGTTCCAATTCTGGTTTCCCAAATCAGGGCTATTCAACCACATAATGAAGAGGGATGCAGTTTCAAGAGCGCAAGGGCTCACAGGCCGGACATTGAAATTTGGATGTTTCGTGAGAAAGTGCCTCCGCAGGTTATATTTCTTTGAGACTATGTCTACTAAATTGCAAAGTAAACACATCGGCTTTCACACTGCACTGTCAAAAAATTTATTATTCTGACCTCGCTACTTGTTCCCAGCGTGTGCAGCTAGTTAACAGCATGAAAAAACAGAAGCTCCAGAAGTTTTGTTGAGGATTGATCTTCCTTCTTGTGAAATATTTTCTTTCGTCAGTTTTATTTCTTTACACTTCTTCCTTTATTTAGGTTTGTAAGACTAAAAAAATAAAATAATCATTACAAAAGTATTACGTCAATTGTGAATTTTACATAAACGATGTCCATTGTGTATTTTACATAAATAAAATAGAAGGTTTAGTGTTAATACATTCACATAATTGTACACAATGTATGTGACTCATCACAACTAAACCTAAGGTGTAGTGATATCACCATCTACTGGTCAAATTTAGCACTACATGTTTTAAACGAGCTTTGATGACCAGAGTTATTCTCAGACAAATAACACGACCATGAATACAAAAGACATAACAAAGTTATCAATTTCAATACAAAACAAACTATATATCTTTATGCACAATATCTACCATATTTTCTGGACTATTAAGCGCACTTAAAATCCTTTCATTTCTCAAAAATCGACAGTGCGCCTTATAACCTGGTGCACCTAATGTACGGAGTAATTCTGGTTGTGCTTACCAACTTTGAAGCTATTTTATTTGGTACTTGGTGTAATGATAAGTGTGACCAGTAGATGGCAGTCACACATAAGAGATATGTGTGGACTGCAAGTGGACACCAGTAAATAAGACCAACACTTTAAATGTACCATTGAGAATATAGAACACTACACATGACGCTCAAAAGTATGTCAAAATGTTTTAGAATGACTTTGGTAAGCTATGAAGCCGCACCGCTTAATGGATTGTCGCAGCATTACGGCTACCGTAGTCAGATGTACTGTGCTTCAACATACAGTATGTGTATTTTTATGGTGTGTGTATAAGGACCGCAAAATGGCACCTACTAGCAGACATATTATCTTGAGTTTTGTTTTGCAATATTATGCAAAACCAACTTTTCTTTCCTTCACCATTGTAGTCCGCCCTGTACGGGACGTCCCCCTGGAGCGTCACTGTGGAGGCGACAACGCGAGAGTGGAAATTTGTAACGTGATCCAAAATGGTTGACACAACGAATGTGAGTATGCTAAATTGAATCGAAACTTAGACGAAATATGGCTAATAAACAGCTTATGGTTGGTATTATTTCGGTTGTGGAATGTATTGCGTATTCGGCTGTTAGAATGAGTGAACAAAACAATTATGTTTGTACCGGTCATTGCTTACCTAACAATATAGTAACTACAATTAGGATACATATTTAACAACATATGATTTACAAACACTAAGAATTCTTAAACTCCAAACAAAAACTCTAACCAACGATAAAACTATTAAAGCTTTTATTTGTGATCTAACGATGTAATTATATGTATATGTGTGTGTGTATATATATATATATATATATATATATATATATATATATATATATATATATATATATATATATATATATATATATATATATATCCGCACTGGAAGTCTTGGCTGCTGATCGCCACACCTGGCGCAACTGCAGTCACGCCGGCATTGCTCATCTCCAGGAGCAGACCACTGAGAGGAGAAAACAACAACGTTTACAGCGACATCAGCGCGCTGCAGGGGCCCCCCTCTCAAGCGTGGACTACATCTGCCCCACATGTGGCAAACCATGCGGGTCGCGCATTGGCCTGCGCAGCCACATGCAATGGCATATACGAAACCCCCCTCAATAACCCATTACTGGAGCAACGTCATCATCGTAATCGATGGACAGCCACAAGCATATATATATATATATATATATATATATATGTAGGCTGTGGGGGCTTAATGGTGAACATTTATGACATTAATTTTGTATTAGACATGTATAAATACATATGCATTCATTACAGTACAGGCTTTGTAGGGTATATCAGAAAAATAAGCAACCAAGGTGGTTGAGTTTTTTCTTGCCCTGATGTGGGATCTGAGCCGAGGATGTCGTTGTGGCTTGTGCAGCCCTTTGAGACACTTGTGATTAAGAGCTATATAAATAAACTTTGATTGATTGATACAAAATAACAGAGTCTTTATTTAAATGTGGTTTGTGTTGTGTCTTGGAAAGGATGCCACTGTTGTTAACCAATTACGTTGTGGGAACCTGCACTTATAAATACTTAATTAAATTATTTGTTGTTTAAATTAGTATTTTAAATATATCTATCTTAATTGTGTGTTGACAACTCAGTTCATTGGTGCTTGTTTAAGGAGTTACATTTTTTCAAATGCCAAACTGGCCAGAATAGATGTGGACGCCTTCCAGTGTCCATTTTGCCCAACGAGAGGAGGTTATGCTGGGCTCTTAGCTCGCGTGCGGAGCCACCAGAAGGCCGTTGTATAATTCATTGATTGATTATATTTAATAATAAATATTTACATTTTGATTGGTGCGTTTTGTTTTAAAGTACTTTCAAACCTCCCCAGGTTTAAAAAGTACTTAATTCTTTACTTCGGAAGGCCCTTTGAAACACTTGTGACTAAAGTTAAAAAGTTAAAGTTAAAGTACCAATGATTGTCACACACACACTAGGTGTGGCGAGATTATTCTCTGCATTTGACCCATCACCCTTGATCACCCCCTGGGAGGTGAGGGGAGCAGTGGGCAGCAGCGGTGGCCGCGCCCGGGAATCATTTTGGTGATTTAACCCCCAATTCCAACCCTTGATGCTGAGTGCCAAGCAGGGAGGGACTAAGGGCTATACAAATAAAATGTAATTGATTGATTGATAATTTTTTGTATTCTTTAGAAATTCTCTCTTTTGTAGGATGCAACGTCTGTCAGTGCCACCTTGGTTGCGTGGCAAGTGGGCATTACCATTGAGAGTTTTGTCCACGCATAATTGTGCTAAAAGAACGCTTTTGGAAACATTTCAAAAACTGCTCCCAGCAAATTACAGTGCTTCCACAGATAGTTCATCTCACTACAGCATCTCCTCAAACGTCCCAGCACAGAATATAAATGATGAAAGTGAAACGTGATGTGTTAATGTAGTAAGTGAAACTTTATACACATCCTGCTATGCTATTTTTGCAGGAAGTCCTCACTGGAAAAATTATATCCCTCTGGAAAAAGGAGGACAGGGTCATCCCGTTCTTTGAAGATGATTACCAAATAGACAAAGTATAGTCCTTCATGTTGTTGTTAATGAAAAATACAAAAGATGTGCAGATAAGATGGCCTACGTGATGGATGTGCTTCTGCCAGAGGTGAGCTGTTACTGACATTTGTATTTATGAAGAACAGAATATATTACATATGTCACACTTGAAGCAGTGCTCCACTTCCAGAAAAAATATTTTAATGCCATTTTCTCATGTCAAATAATTTATGTCATCTGCAACATGACTTACTTTCACTTGTTTATTTACTTTGTATTTTATATATAGTAGTTGAAGTTTGTTTTTTGAACAGTGGACGACCTGGCAACTGTGCATTGTGTTTTCATCGAGAAGTCCAAAGAAACATACAACTGGAGGCATGCTGCTTCATAACCTCAGAAAAATATGACATTTTTAATTTATGTGATAAACACTTATTTTGACCTTTTTGTTCAAACAGTGAGAAACAACTCTTTGCCTACCAGCTTACCATGAACCTGAGTGCGAAGACCAAAAAGAACTCCAACAGTTCAAAGAAATTTCCAAAAAGCTTTGCAGTCAGGAGTTTTTAAATATACTTTGATTGTTAATAAAAATGCATTTGTTCAAGAGTTTTTATTGTTTTACTACAGAGTAGGGTTGTCCCAATACCAATATTTTGGTACCGGTACCAAAATGTATTTCAATACTTTTCGGTATTTTTCTAAATAAAGGGGACCACAAACAATGTAATTATTGGCTTTTTTTTAACAAAAAATCTTATGGTACATCAAACATATGTTTTTTATTGCAAGTTTGTCCTTAAATAAAATAGTGAAAATACGAGACAACTTTTCTTTTATTAGTAAGTAAGCAAACAAAGGCTCCTAATTTAGCTGCTGACATATGCAGTAACATATTGTGTCATTTATCATTCTATTTTTTCAAAATTATGAGGGACAAACTGTAAAAATGTATTATAAATCCACTTGTTCATTTACTGTTACTATCTGCTTACTTTCTCTTTTAACATGTTCTATCTACACTTCTGTTAAAATGTAATAATCACTTATTCTTCTGTTGTTTGATACTTTACATTAGCTTTGGATGACACCACAAATTTAGGTATCAATTCGATACCAAGTAGTTACAGGATCATACAATGGTCATATTCAAAGTCCTCATGTGTCCATGGACATATTTCCTGAGTTTATAAACATAATAGGAATTTTAAAAAGGAAAAAAGTTTTTTTGACGATAAAAAATATCGATTTAATCATAGTACCGTAGTATCAACTAGATACGCTACCAATGGCGTTTGTTTACATTGTGACGAAGGTGAGCTACGGTGTGTAGTGAAGCATGTTTAGCTATTCCTCGTCCTGCAGGGATGATAATTGCAAGACATGTACTTTATTTGTTGCCACGGAAGCGAGGATTAGTGATTTAGAAGTAGCTAAAACACTACGGCTGGACGCTAGCTGCTAGCTAGCTAGCCATGTCTTAAAGCACCTCATCCTGAGGGTGTTTCAGTGTTATAACTTCACCTTTATCGTTAGTTTAAAAGCCAAAATGCGTCCATTCTCCCTTTTCTGTCTACACATCTTGTCTGCTTGCCCGTTAAAAAAAAAGGGGGTTGGGGAACCAGTACTTTTTAGAGGCGGTATAGTACCGAATATGATTCAATAGTATATCGGTACTATACTAGTACCGGTGTACCGTACAACCCTACTACCGGGCTGGGCGATATGGACGATTAATTTTTTCACATCCGATCTCGATTTAAATTACAATTTTTTGTTCTATTATTATAGCGGATTGTCCCGTGCAGGATTATACCGCGTACCGCATCCCTACTGTTTACTACTGTAGTATCTTGTAACAGACATTTCCACAATGTTTGATTGAGGTAATATATGCTAACAGCTGACAACTTTTGTTCATACCTACACGCACACACGGTCCTTATAGGCCTTTTTAATGACGGTTATTATTAACTCCATGATTAGGCTTACATTGTTTTTGAAAAATTACACACATGATTCTAGTATCTCACCAACTTTATTCAAGAGGAGCCTCCAAATCGCAGAGTGCTCCAACACAACAGTTCTTTACAAAAATTCAAACTGAGGTTGGAAACTTAATATTATAATATTCAATCCTCCTCTTCATGACTCAAAACAATGTTTACAGATAAAGCAGTAATGGGAGATTGTAATGGACACATATCTTGAAGGAATTTTTTGTTGAGGCACATTTTACTATATATTTTAATAATATTTGGTCAATACTTTACATGGAAAATAAATCGTGGACCTACAATTGACAGCCAAGAAAGGTTCATGTTTGATCCAGCAGGGAGAAGTTAACAATGCAAAAGGTATAGCAAGTAAGGACACTTGCAGCAAGGAGCTTGGAAATGTTTTCTGCACACTACATGAATTACTAAAAAAGTCTGAATCATTTGAGCCAGGATGTTAAAACATTCAGAGTGCATGAAGTAAAGTAACGGTTTGTACTGCACTCTTAGAGTAACAAAACATAAGATTTAGCTCATTAGTGGTGTTTGTGTGGTGTAAAAAATACAACAATATAATTATGGTTGAGGTGGGATGAAACCATCGATATCAAATACACAAATATGATCATTATTGAGGCGTGATTAAAAATAGACAAATATGATCATGTTTGAGATGTAATGAGACCAGTAAAGTTGACTGCATGTCAAATTTGAAAAACAGACTGAACATTTTTAGGTCCAAATGCTGCATTAAAAAGCATCCATCCATCCATCTTCTACCGCTTGTCCCTCTCGGGGTCGCAGGGGTGCTGGAGCCTATCCCAGCTGCACTCGAGCGGAAGTATGTGATTAAATATATTTAATATTCTAATGTATAATATAATCCTATAATGTGATGTTCACAGAATATTCCATACTTCTAATTTTGAAACAAATTCTACTTCAATATTTTTAAATATTAGTAATATACAATCTAATGTATGTGTATATCACAGAATATTCAATTATTCTCATTTTGAAACAAATTACACTTTGGTATTACTAAATATTAATACAGCATTTAATGTATATGTACATAATTTTAACAATTAGGCAAACCCAATTTATTGTTTATTCTAATTATTTCTGCTTGGGGCATACTAAAATAATGAACTATCTAGATATATGTTTATTTTATTTACGTCACATTTCGTGTGCGTTAATAAATTGCTTAGATCTATACAAACACTGAAATCTGTACATTTTTAAATAAGTACAATAAAAAGACCCACTGTTAGAAAGGCCACTATTTTGCATGTTTTGTGTTTCTTATGCTTCACTAATAAGATTGTTATGGCGGGCAGTGTGGTGTCTGTACTGTAAAAACACATCTGTGTCATATTCCTACAAGTATACATTGATCACTGTGTTCTATGAGAGCACAAAATGTAGGTTCAGTGTGCCCAATTAAATAGCTTAGTTGCTCAAACAGTAATGTGTTTAAGTTCAGATTGAGGTATGTTGTTTCTTAATGGGTAACAGTAATGTGTCTTGTTTTCATGTTAGCATTAAGCTAAAGAGCAAACAGCAGCTCGTCCGTGAGTTTTTCAAAGTGCCGCTATCACTCACGGTTTTTCGATCATTTTAATTTAAAACGGTAATACTAATAAATAATAATAATAATAATAATAATAAAACGTTGAGTTTAACTGGGGTTATCATTAATACCGTTTATTATTACAGCCCTATAATATGCCATCCGTCACTATTTTTCACATTGGCAATTTAAAAGTTAATGAGTGCACATTTGAATTAATTTGTATTTTTTGCCAATCCATACAGTTGACATTAATATGTATTCAACTGCGGGAAGTAAGTATTTGATCCCAATACAATACAGAGCAGGGGATAATTTAAAATGTTATTTGATTGTGTTATTTTTTAATAATCCTGTGTAAGTACTTTCTGACAAGACAAGTTCAGAGGTTGATATAGTGCGAATTAGGGCTGTAACAATTAACGGTTTTAATTTATAAACCGCTGTAAGACTAGTTAGTATTATCATTTTAAATTAAAACTAAGGATGCACCAAAATTAAAAGTATTGTCCGAAACAGAAAATGACTAAACAAAGGTCAAAAACTGAATCATCAAAAATGATTATGCCAATTATAATTAGCATTGCATTTATGGCTATGACTGTGTACCTCAGTAAAATCAATGCATTGCAATTGCACATACCGTATTTTTCGGACTATAAGTCGCAGTTTTTTTTTCATAGTTTGGCCGGGCTCCAGTGCGACTTATATATGTTTTTTTCCTTCTTTATTATGCATTTTTGGCAGGTGCGACTTATACTCCGGTGCGACTTATACTCCAAAAAATACGGTATTAAGATCGTTCCTTCAAAGAACAAAACAATCATAAAATTATGGAAATATCAAATTACAAAAATAATGATATAGAAATAATAATGTGCAGGCCAAATTCTGAATGGCACCACAGACGAAATCGACGCATTCGGTGGTGCTTTCTTATTTTGCGGTGTTGTTCACATCAAATTGGCAGAATTTTAGGATTTCAGGTGACAAAATACAGAATGTCTTCACAGAAGATCCCACTCTTAATATTTTCATATTGCATGTTTTGCAGATCGCTGCCCGCCCATCTTTCATGGATATATTCAAGTATGCCTATGGCAGACATGTTGCCTCCGCTCCAGACAAGGGCGTGCTTCCTGCTTACGTCATCACAACATCCGGTTTTGACAGTGTTGTTTCAGTGATAAAAATCTCTGGTGGCCAAAAATTCGGAGCATCAGTAATTTTAGTAGCAGCTACTTATCTAATAAATGAATAATCACTTATTCATATCAATTGTGGCAAACCCAGATGCCAAGGAAGTATTTTGTATGCTTTTGTGTAGGATTGCACAATACAAGTCATACATATTTGGCAGCCGATAGAGATTTTAATTTAGCAATATGGCCCAAAAGAAAAACATTCTTTAAAGAAACCAATAAACACAAATGACAGAGATAATTCAAAATAATTTCTGCTTTTATTTGATGAGTACCTAGCAGTTGGAAGGAGACATACAATGCATTAACATACACTGCATATATATCTTCACATAACTCTAATTTTAATCAAGTTCTGCTGTTTAGAACGTATACAAATTGTACTTTGTATAAAATAAAAAATAAAAAATAAACTTAAAAAGCTTCTTCTAGGGTTGTACGGTATACCAGTACTAGTATAGTATCATGGTACTAATGAATTAAAAACGGTACTATACTCTGAAAAGTACTGGTTTCCAATGTATTTATTTATTTTTTTAACGGGCATGACATCACTGGTTTATGAGCAGGGGAGCATGTTCGGCAGTGCACAATCACGGAGTATTTACAAGCAGACAAGGTGTGTAGACAGAAAAGGGAGAATGGACGCAGTTGGCCTAAAAACTGACGATAAAGGTGAAGTTATAACACTGAAACGCCCTCAGGAGGAGGTGCTTTAAGACATTGCTAGCTCGCTAGCAGTGTTTTAGTTACTTCTAAATCACTAATCCTTGTCTCTCTTGGCGACAAATAAAGTAAGTTTCTTACAAGTATCATCCCTGCAGGACGAGGAATAGCTAAACATGCTTCACTACACACCGTAGGAGGATACAACAGCTCACCGTCGTCAACGCTAACAAAAGCTAGCGTGCCTAAATGTAAACAAATGCCATGGGTGGATCTACACCTGACGTCCACTGTAATGATACCAAGTACAATAGCGTATCTAGTTGATACTACTATAATTACATCAATATTTTTTATCGTCACAAAATCCTTTTTCCTTTTTAAAAACAAAAATGTATATTATGTTTAGAAACTCAGGAAATACGTCCATGGACACATTAGGGCTTTGAATATGACCAATGTATGATCCTGTAACTACTTGGTATCGGATCAATACCTAAATTTGTGGTATCATCCAAAACTAATGTAAAGTATCAAACAACAGAAGAATAAGTGATTATTACATTTTAACAGAAGTGTAGATAGAACATATTGAAACAGAAAGTAAGCAGATATTAACAGTAAATGAACAAGTGGATTAATAATCAATTTTTACAGCTTGTCCTTTATAATGTTGACAAAATAATAGAATGATAAATGACCCAGTATGTCATACGTCAGCAGACTAATTAGGAGCTTTTGTTTGCTTACTTAATACTAAAAGACAAGTTGTCTAGTATGTTATTGTATTTAAGGCCAAAATTGTTCTTCGATTGCAATAAGAAACATATGTTTAATGTACCGTAAGATTTTTTGTTAAAATAAAGCCAATAATCCCATTTTTTTGTGGTACCCTTTTTAGTATCAAAATACATTTTGGTACCGGCACCAAAATATTGGTATTGGGACAACCCTTAGCTACTTCAGTGAAGCAAAATTTTAGACTTGAATAAAATACTTCTGTAAACAAAATATAGCATTGCATATTTCATGCAAATAAATAAACTCCAAAATTTAAATCAATGAAGTGCAAACTTAAAATATTCTGTCTTGAATAGAATATGTATGTAAACAAACATGTAGCATTGTATGCAATTAGATATTTAAGTCCAACATTGAGAGCGTTGTATAGTTTTAGTAAGTGGATAAATGCAGGCTTATCCACTGTATGTTTACCAAAAATTGAAATGGTTAATGCAGTGGTTCTTAACCTGGGTTCGATCGAACCCTAGGGGTTCGGTGAGTCGGCCTCAGGGGTTCGGCGGAGGTCAAAACACACCCGACTCATCGTGTAAATACAAACTTCTCCCCATCGGCGTATTTCGGATACGGCAACAGCTGACCGATTTGCAGTTGTGTAATTTGTTGTGAGTTTATGCACTGTGTTGGTTTTGTTGTTTGAACAAGGTGTTCATGCACGGTTCATTTTGTGCACCACTAAAAAAAACATGGTAACACTTTAGTATGGGGAACATATTCACCACTAATTAGTTGCTTATTAACATGCAAATTAGTAACATATTGGCTCTTAACTAGTCATTATTAAGTACTTATTAATGCCTTATTCGGCATGGCCTTATTATAACCCTAACCCTCTAACCCTGACCCTCTAACTTTAACCAAATAACTCTAAATTAAGTCTATTACTTAGAATATGTTCCCCTCGTGTCCAAATAACTCTAAATTAAGTCTTTGTTACTTAGAATATGTTCCCCATACTAAAGTGTTACCAAAAACATATAACTTTGTCTTGAATTTGAAAAAAATAAACATTTTATTTTTCACTAATGAAGGGTTCGGTGAATGCGCATATGAAACTGGTGGGGTTCGGTACCTCCAACAAGGTTAAGTACCACTGGGTTAATGTCATAGGTTCTCCTTTCTTATCATACATGATATCTTGTGGAAGCTGCTTTTTAGCGCAGGTTTTTTCATTGATATGGTGTTGTTCGCCTCGTGGAGAGTTGCATTTCCCCCACTAAGATGGATACATCTGTTTAATATGCTGTAATAAATGTGTTGTGCTGCTGCCTGTTCAAAACAAACTTCACAGCATTCAGTCATTTCTTCCACATCTGTTGTCGCAAATCCAAACCACTGACAGTGCTTTTCTTTGGAACAAACATCTTGCTCTCGTTCATGTTAGCATTACCCATGGTTATATGTGTGAGAATCTCCATGAATAAATAAGGGGGAGGGTGAAAACTACAGAAACGTCGGTGGGCAAATGGTTTGCTGAAGTAATAGGAGAAAATCATTGATAATCTTTCAGATTGTCTGCATCACAAAACTCAAATGTATCTATATAATCAATTTATTTCCGTACTATTTTAATTATATTGCCATATATTACAATATCGTCATGATGATCCACAAACATCCATCCATCCATTTTGTACCGCTTGTCCATCCCGGGGTCGCGGGGGGTGCTGGAGCCTATCTCAGCTGCATTCGGGCGGTAGGCGGGGTACACCCTAGACAAGTCGTCA